>NC_143568.1:79184924-79487954 GCF_054136105.1 Typopeltis vanoorti
TGAAAGCGCACACTGTAATAGCAGGAAATGAGAGAGAGGATCAGTTGGCTAAAGAAGCAGCTAGAAACAAGTCATCAGAAATTCCTGAAATCTGCTATAAAAACACTTGCAGAAGAGACAAGCCTAGACATGTATGAAGAAGAATGGAAAACATCAAAAAACGGATCAACAACAAAAGAATTCTTTCCTAGGCATCAGCAAGAGACTCCGAGCTGAAAAGACACACCATTTCTCCAGGTTTAACCACACTACTAACAGGACACGGAAAACTATGTTTGTTATATGCTTGTGCCAGAAAGGCTAGGGGTAAGTATCAGTCTTAAAATAGAAATATGGTCTTGACTGCTGAGTGAGCCTTATTAAAGATAAGGAGAGAAGAACTTATTGCAAGAAAAAGGACAAAGTTGTGTTTTGGAAGAATTGAAGGTGGCCAAGTTAATTCCCCATTGCAGGATGATGTGGAGATCAGTATTTAAGGTATTGATTGTAGTTGATCTTGATGTTTGAGTTCTAAAAGGTTTATTGTATGAGTAGGGTAAGTGGAGAATGCAAATCATAAGCAAAACTGTGGATGGAGTTTGAAGTAAGTGAGGATAGGCTCTTCATATATATGAGGAAAAAGGATGGATAAAATAACAGGCCTGGAGAACACCTGCATTGAAAGGAAAATCTGAAGAGAGAGAACACCTACCATTATGCATAGTGAAAACAGCCTGAGAAAAACTGGCAGACTATGTGATGGTAATTTGTTGAGAAGCCCTTGATGCTGGAACCGATCAGATGCTTTGGAAATGTTAAGTGCAATAGAACAGGTTCGCCAAAACCTTTCCATGTAACATGTCCAAAGGTCGGTGATGTAAGCCAGGAGATCTCCTGTGGATCTTGACTGGTAGATTCATTGCTTCACTGGTAAAATTATTTCTCCAGGTGAAGAAGTTGACTGTCAACAGCTTTCTTTATTACTTTAGAGTGCTGAGATGAGAGTAGTAGGTCAGTAGTCTGAGTGTAAATTCTTTTCTCCATTTTTCTGTAATTGGCTGTATGCGGGCTTGCTTTCATGCTGTGGGACTTGGATACCACCTGATTATAACATATAGTGTAGAGATGATAAAAAATAGGTGTTAATTCAGGAGCATAACTCTTGAGTATAATTGTGATTCCATCAGGATCAGAAGCCTTTTGGTATCTAGGTTGTTCAGGAGTCTTTCTGACAGAAGGCATGCAACCTTCCAGATAAAGGGGTTGGATTGGAAGAATAATATAAAGGGTCATCTTTATTTTTAGGCAATATTGTGGTACTGCCATCTGAGTGAATCAGAGGCAGGAGCACAGATTGGAACTGCACCAACAGCATTTGCAAGAGACCAAAACATACAATTATTATTATTATATGACACCTCCAGGGAGTCCAAAAACTCATCAAGGGAGGGCTCCCACTCTACAACTCTCCATGTCCACTAACTACAACGAACCACAACTACTTTCATCTTCCACACCAACACCATCTACTGTCAATCACCACTACTAGTATTTTCATAGACAATCACAAACATCCGTGCCCACGGCAGGATTCGAACCCGCAACCTTTTGGCTGGAGAGCAGATACGCTAACAACTGTATGCTGCTCGGCCAACCAGATCAGTATATAGGATGCAAGTTTTTTACTTTTAGCTTTTTCAAAGTCAGACCAGACTTAGACCTGTTAAAATTTGTTTAGCAGGTGTTGCTGGAATCGCGATGTACACTGGTGTTCAAAAGTCAAGTATGAACTACATTTTTACCTGTTTATGAAAACATTTTCATGGTTACAGCCAACTATGGACATAAATTTATTGCCAGCTAAATTATATTACACAAAAATATTTGTTACAAATTTCATGCAAATTAAATTGCAATACATTTTTGGCAAAAATTATAAATTTCCTAGGAACATAGTTAAGGAATGAATATACAGTGCTTATAGAAAACAATGCACAGAGACATTTCAGTATAGAATATGTCCACCTGGAACTGTGATGCTCTCATAATGTTGTACCTTATTTAGCACCAAGTGATTCAGATGTTTTTGAGACAAACTAGTCCGCTCCTCCTTCAGAGCAAGGATAAGGCCTTGTTTGTTTTCTGGAGGGGAATTTTGATCAGCAGTGCATCTCCCTATTGCATTGCAAATGTGTTCTGTGGGGGTTGAGATCTGGGGAGCATACTGGCCACTCAATTTGATTGATATCTTTGGTCTCCAGAAATATCTCCACTGTTTGTTTACGATATGGTGTGGCATTGTCATCCATAAAAATGTATTCTTTGCCCACAGCACCATGGAACAATCACACATGAAATTAAAGAGCTTTGTTGCAGTTTCATTCACCAGTCATATCCCTCTTTTCAGCACTTGTAGCTCTGTGCATCCATTAAGCATAATGCCTCCCCACACTATGACACCAGCACTGCCGTATTATCTATCCCTTTTAAGAACATCCTTTGCAATGGTAAGCAGTGTCCCCTTCTGTGCCAGATCAAGTGTTGTAGACTTGCCCTAGGATGCGAGGAGCCTCATAATCGGTTTTTCATTTGAAGGTTAGTTAATCAGTATCAGTGTGGAGGTGGAAAGGTTTGTCCACACACACACACACACACACACACACACACACACACACACACACACACACACACACAAGTAATATGCTGCAGCTTTAGTTATTTCAGCCATAAATCAAAAACAACCTAAATGCTTTACATCCTCTCTCCATCCAACAGGCTTGGTTTGAATTTTTCTCTTGGGCATGGATGTTTATTATTGTTTTTAGATGGGAGATAATTTCATTGCTTGATGTGAGACCACTGCCCATTTAGAGCAGAGTTTCCAGATTATATATAAAAAATAAAAAAAAACATATAAAAATAATTATGCATTATGTTTTTAAAAATGTGCATATATATATATTTTTTTTTAATTTATATCATGCCTGCACCTTTCCCACCACCAAAGAAAAGCTTAGCAACTGTCTGATATACCAAAATCATATATGGTGCAGGGTGCTATAGTCATAAATTATGGCAACCTGTTAGGAAAAATTAGAACTCAATGATAAACATTTATTTTGAAAGTTACAAAATGTTTTATCATCTTAAAATTTAAGTTGGAAAATCAACTATTTAAGAAATAACCAACCGTAAGTCTTAAGAGTTGCTCAGAATGTCTGCCCTCTACTTGATATGCATTTCTTCATTCCATAATAGTGCTGAAATTGTTCTCTGTCATTGGTTTGTCATTTTGAATGGGGCATGAAATGCACAAACTTCTTTGCAGAGCATTAATATTGTTAACTGTTTATGTATATACTAATGCACTTTCAAGTGAATCTAAAATCAGTAGTCACAAGAGTTAGGAGTCAGAACAATCTAGCTGGCAAAGACCTCTTCAGCTAGCACAACAGTTGGAATAAGGATCAAATAATCAAAAACCTTTTGAAAATATTGTACTGCAGTTCCACATGACAGCACCATCTCATTGCATTAGCAAAGGAATATCCACTCCCTTGAGATGATCATTAAATATATACATTCTGTTTAACAAGTTTCCAACAACTTTACACCATAGATTTACTGAATATAGGCATTTGATATTTCAGCAGTTGCACAGGATTTTCACCAACCCATCCTGAGTATTATTCACTTTGATGTGAGTTAAATGTTGTTTCATCAATTAATAAAAGGTGCATACAGTTAAATTTTTTGTGATTCTTACCTACAAATGGTAAATATTTATATGTTAGCTCTGTAAATGGACTATTGGTTAAGTAGTCTGGAATATCAAACATTAAAGGCCACTTTGAACTAATAAACAGTGTGGTGTTCTCATACTGGTAATGAAATTCATCTACCACCTAAAGACATTCACAAACATCATTGAAAAATCTCCTGTCAATAGGCTGTATGTTTGAATTTTCCTACAGGGTGGAGTTTTAAACCTGTTTAAGCCTATTGATTGGAGACCAGAAATGCTATCTACTCAGACAGCGGCTGGAATTTGTCAAACAACATTCTGTGTAGTATTTGATGACAATAAAATAAAAACCTCTGTGGTTTTTATTTTATTTTGTTTATTTTTTATAATACCATATTTGATATGAGGGATGAAGTTCTTTAAGTATCAGTTAGTGTATATAGATTTTATGTTTACAGAGAATGGAAATGTTCTATTAGTTTCTTTGTGACTAATGTTCAAGAATGACATACATTTAAACTTTTTTTTTTTTTTTTTTGTCTATTATTGAAAATTCATCAGTCACTACTGCTGTCCACCCTGATGCCCCATTTAGCTGTCCATCTCCCTTTCCCTTGTCACTGACAACTGATTTTTCTCTCTTGCTCTGCTTACGCTTTCATAACCTCTCACTTTCTCAATTCTCTTGTTCACCTTTGTTTCAGTTTTGTCTACTAACAAATACCACACATCAAACCCATTCAGATACAATTCATTACTTTTGTACACCAATCTGTCCATCAGTTTTCTTTCATAATGTCTTGATGCCACAGCATTTAGAGATGTTGCTCCTTTCAGTATTCATAATATGTTCTTCTTTCAAGATGTATGCTAAAAGCCCATTTGAGCTTCTAAAGTACTGCTGAAAGTTTATTTTTCACTTGGTTAGAGTATAATAAATTTAGTTTAATCCTTTATCCAAGTGTGAGCAAACAAAGTTTGCACCTGAAAGTATCTTCAGGACTGGGGTAAGGTGGTAACAACACCAGGGCACTCCTTGCAAAGGTGGAGCAAGCTACCAACACTCCTATCTCAGTATCTCTCATAATGCAAAACCCATCTCCTTGCGGATATGTCTAATGTTATGCATTAAGGGGAAGGGCCACAACCCAGGCTAGTTTCGACCTTTACTGAGGTCTCTTCAGTGGGAGTCAGGCCCAAGTGGAGATACCAGGCAGAATTATCAGCAGGTCATCTCTACCTACAGGAGTTGCCAAATGGTGTGCCACCCTTTTTTAATAAATTACTCTGGATTTAGAGAAAGATGTTGAAAGTTTATTTTTCACTTGGTTAGAGTATAATAAATTTAGTTTAATCCTTTATCCAAGTGTGAGCAAACAAAGTTTGCGCCTGAAAGTATCTTCAGGACTGGGGTAAGGTTGTACAACACCAGGACACTCCTTGCAAAGGTGGAGCAAGCTACCAACACTCCTCAGTATCTCCCATAATTCAAAGCACATCTCCTTGCTCACACTTGGATTGATTGTTTGTTTGAACCTTTGTTTGCTCACACTTGGATAAAGGATTAAACTAAATTTATTACACTCTAATCAAGTGAAAAATAAACTTTCAACATCTTTCTCTAAATCCAGAATAATTTAATAAAAAGATGGTACAGCGTTTGGCAACCCCTATAGGTAGAGATAACCTTGCTAATGCTTCTGCCTGGTATCTCCACTTGGCTCCCACTGAAGAGACCTCAATAAAGGTCGAAACTAGTCTGGGTAGTGGCCCTTTCCCTTAATGCATAACATTAGACATATCCGCAAGGAGATGGGTTTTGCATTATGGGAGATACTGAGATAGGAGTGTTGGTAGCTTGCTCCACCTTTGCAAGGAGTGCCCTGGTGTTGTACCACCTTATCCCAGTCCTGAAGATACTTTCAGGCACAAACTTTGTTTGCTCACACTTGGATAAAGGATTAAACTAAATTTATTCTAAAGTACTGCATTTACTTTTATTCTCTTTATGCTTTTTTTTTTATTATCTTTATACTTTTTTATATCATAATTTAAAAATAAATTTGTTATAATCCTCCTGATGAGAATAGCACTGAACCTGATGAAAATGGGATGATAATAAGATGCTCTTAAACATTGTTTTTGCTTTGAATTATATATTACATTTAATTTATCCATTATTTATTATTATTATGGATCACCTTCAAGGACTTGTCATCGGAGGGCACTCATCTCCACATAATCCACCATTTTCACAGCTTAATCCTCCAACACAAGAGTACTACCCACTGTCAAAACACAGTGTCATACGCTACACAAAATAGTTTGTCTGTAAATTATGGGTTCTCTAACCACAGTTTCTCAAGAAAAAAAACCCTGCTACCTCCATACAAGATTGGCTAACTTTACCTTCAATTGAAAAAAGCCCTTACAAAGATCCCTTTCATCATGACGAGAATTGAACTTGTGTCTTTGCCAAAGGGCATAATGTCTCATTGTTCTTTTAACTCCACTACAGAGGCTTTACAACTTTAACTTTTACTTTAATACATTTCAGAGCATAAGGAAAAAACAGATTCAGACTGTTATAAAATTTTGAAATCTGAAGGGAATTATAAAATTTTTATGATACAAACATAATTATTAAGTTAGCTAGTAAAATTTAAAAGATCCTACAGGTAGAGTTGAAAGTGCAATTATTTAAAGAATGAAATCATTAGTGAGTGTTTAAATGTGATCGGAGCCTAAGAAAAGGATACAGACAAAAATTCAAATAACTTTTACTTTTGTACGTTCTAAAGTTCAAAACACACACACAACTTTTTTTTTTTGTTAAATATGTACATAGCAGCTCGCAAGTACAATTACATAAATTTAATTATCAGTTTATTTTATATGTAAATAAGTACATATAAATAAGAGAAAAAAAGCTTTGTATATCTATGAACTAAATTGTACAGTCAATACTCATTATATTAAAATCAATTTGTAAACATATACGGATTTGCCGGAGTATAAGATGCACCCCCTTTTTTGTACATATTTCTTAGGAAAAAAAACTTTATCACTGAATATTCTAATGAGTGTACAGTATTTCAAATATAATGTAATAAGTAGGTCTACTTTCAACAAATACCTAATCTAACTAGAAAAGAGTACCCACCTTTTAATCTTCTTCGTCAAAACCCAGAAATTCATCTCCAGAGCTAAATAAGACACACTTGAAACCTCTTCTAAATCAGAATCCGAGTCCTCATGCAACAAATTGTCCTCTGTGCCATCCAGCGCGTTACTAATACCACACTTCTTAAATGATTTAACCACTATCTCAGTTTTCACAAGCATCCCATGAAGCTCTGACCTACTCACAAACTTGCAAAATGCTATGCCTTCTTCCTAATAGCATAACCTCAAACTCTGAAGACTGCATCCAGCAGTCTTCTGGATGCAGTGTTCCACTTCTCCTTCATAAATCCCTTAAATGGTTTATTAATACAGATATCTAAAGGTTGAAGCTGACTAGTTAGACCTCTGGGAATTACAGCTAACTGAGTTTTCAATTCCTTGAGTTTATTTTTAACATCTGTTCTGTGAGAACGAAACTGATCCCATGCTAGCATGGCAGGCTTCTTCAACAGTCCACCAGAGTGCCTAGACCAAATGTTCTAGGCGCTCTGTTCTAGTATTCCAGTTATGTTAAAGATACCAAGCAATTTTAAACCTGGTTTTACTCCATTTTTTCCAAGTAAGCAAACAGACAAAATGTCAAGTTTGCACCTGCAATTTATGCAAGACTAGCTGATCCCACAGGTAGTGCAAGACCAAGGAAACTCGTAGTAAAAGTGGAGCGAGCTCTGATCACTAATCTTAATATTTACCCTTAATGCCAAAACACATCTCCAAGAAGGGGATGTATGATGTTTTGTATTAAAGGTAAGGGGCCACTACCCAGACCGGTTTCGACCTTTATTGAGGTAGAATGGGAGTTCATGCCTTTCATCACTGGCCTCTTTAGATTTAAAAAAAGTTGTGCTGAGAGTCAGCTTGATAGTGAGAGAGGAGAGGAGAGGAAAGATAGAGTGGATAGTAGCAGATAGTTAAAAGAGGCCTCAGTCGATCTACTTGGCCTGACTTAAATGCCAGCACCAAGCAGATCTCCGACATTATCTCCCTCCATCCGTTCTCCTCCGTGTTCTCCGGCCAGCCACCTCTTCAGATGTCTGGCCGATGAAAGAAGTGAAAAAAAACAAATGCAGGAAGACACACATAAATTGAAAATCAAAGGAACTAAGACACACATAAACAGAAACAACAAAGGAGCTAGAATACGCATAAACAGAACAACAAAAGTCGGTGAATTAACAGAAAAGTACTGCAAGAACGGGGGAAGAGCATGGCCCGAGTGATGCAGCCTGCAAGGAGCTGCACCGCCTCGCTGTAAGCCTTCGCCGCTCGGGTTCTCAGGTCTGCCCCCTCCTATGTGGATTAAGTGTGAACATACAGAAACAGAACCAAGAAACTTAGAAGGGGCTTTTTTTTTTTTTTGTGTCATATTTGCCCTGCTATCTCTTACCGCTTCCTCATAGTCTTTTACCATGTTTTCCATCACTGTGAGTACGTGTACTGACTCTTCATCATTAAGTTGCCATATTCTCTTCAAGCATTCATTCCATTCCACTCGGTCGTAAGTGACTTTCCCAAACTTGAGCCATATTCTAAGACTCTCTAGCTCACCTTCACATTGCAAAGCCACGTCTCCCTTTTCCTGTACAGCTGTGTGGACTTTGTTTTTTATCTCGGGTTTATTCCTAAGATAGAATAGGATTCGTTTTGTTACATTTGAACATTCATATAGGGGTTCTTTTTACCGGTTTTGTAATGGGGTGAGAAGAACCGGTGTTTGTATCTACTGGTAAAGTTCTTTTTTCAAATTCCTTCATCATCCCTGGGTATCTCTTTTCCAGATCTACTCGTGTCAGCGACTTCAATGTGTCGCATAGGTGTTGTTTTTCTTCCTCTGTTAAGTCCAGGTGACCGTCCAGTTGCTGGGGCTCGACATTGGTTAGCCTTTACATAGAGTTTCGCCCATATGAGTCTATTGCTCCTTTTAAAGAACAAGAAAGTTGGCTCTCCTTTTGTGGTCATTATCTGAAATTGTTTTTCTGCCACTTTAGGAGATCCCTTAAAGTTCTTCAAAATGAAAGAGCCGTTTGGAGTATTGCTTTTAACCAAGTTTGTTCCTTCCTTAGTTTCTGGATTGTTTCCTTGCTCTGTCTTTTTCTTCTGATGAGGTTTCTTCCTCATTTTCTGTGTTGTTTCACGATATTGTCTCATTTCCTTCCTCATCCTCATCTGAACTTGAGGCTTCTATTTGGCTTTCAGTGTCCTGTTTATTTCGTTTCATTTCTCCTTCTTCCGGCGTGATGGGTCGTTTTGTTGTACTGGTGTTGATTTCCATTTCCTCTGTTTCTGTGCTGTTATTGTTGCCTTCCGATTCATTGGTGTAAGATTTCTTAGTGTTCTGTTTCTTTTTCTTCCTAATTCTCCCTTCTGCATTCCTCCCAGTTATTGCCTGATTTCCTAATGTAGTCGTTACGGTAGCTCGCGGTTGGAGGGCTGGAAACTCTTCTGGTTCAGTTGTTTGTGGTTCGTTTACTGTTTGGCCGGTAGCTCGAGAGTCCTGTGTTGTGAGCTTAGGGATGGCTACTGCCGCAGGTGTTATGGCACCTCCTGCTCTTTCTGCAAGGGTCCAATTAGGACAAATGTCTATTTTATGGGATGTGTTCCCACATTTACGGCACGGTGACTCACATTGATTCAATGTGTGTTCTGTCGATAAGCAGTTGCGGCATGTGTTGTTTTTTGGGCAGTGAGCGCTAAGGTGACCCAAAGTGGTGCACCGAAAACATTGTTTTCTTACGCCTGGATAATTGACTATTACTCTTGCTGAGCCTAAAAAAATCAAGTTGGGGACCTCGGCTTTCATCTCGATTGAAATGCTCACTTCCCCTGATTTCCACTCTGGGATATCCGCGTCTTGTCCAATTGTTACGTTTCGGACAATCCCCCACTTTGAGAAAATGGTTTTAATGCTTTCCTCCCCTTTCTCTAGATATTCGAGTGGAAACCTGTCAAATTTTAAGGATTTTAAAATACTTCCGACTAGGAAGGGTAGGTATTTTTTCCGTTCACATTCTATGCCTTTAAGGAGCGTTTCTCTTGTTTCTATGTTGTTTGTTACTATTTGGAATCTACCCCCCCGTAAGGGGTAAATACTTTCTGCTTTGACGACTTTGAGAAGAGCTCTCACAAACGTCGCTTTGTCGATGTTTGGGTCAATTTCGATCCCAAGAGTACGAACTCTTGGCAAGAATTTCGACATTGTTTAAAAGCAAATACCTTATACCTTACCAACGGAATAGCAAATTTCAGTCCCCGAAAGGAAATACCCTAAAACGGACCTGGACCGATTGGACCGAGGCCGCAAAAAATAAAAACCTACAAAAGAAAAACTAGAAGGGTTCTTACCAAACAATACTGGAATAGGAGCTCTCTTGGGATCTGGTAACTGGCAACTGGAATCCAAAAGAAGACTGGAACATGGAGCTTTCTCTCGGGGCCGCTTTATTGAGGTCTCATCAGTGGGAGCCAGGTTAGAAATACCAAGATTTAGTAATGCAGAGCTTGTAAGTATTTTACCAAAACAAGTTACCATAAGGTGTTATAACCTTATTAAATAAAAATCTCAGGATGAGATATAGATGTAGAAAGTATTTTTAACTTGGGTATAGTTATGTTAAAGATACCAAGCAATTTTAAACCTGGTTTTACTCCATTTTTTCCAAGTAAGCAAACAGACAAAATGTCAAGTTTGCGCCTGCAATTTATGCAAGACTAGCTGATCCCACAGGTAGTGCAAGACCAAGGCAACTCGTGGTAAAAGTGGAGCATAAATTGCAGGCGCAAACTTGACATTTTGTCTGTTTGCTTACTTGGAAAAAATGGAGTAAAACCAGGTTTAAAATTGCTTGGTATCTTTAACATAACTATACCCAAGTTAAAAATACTTTCTACATCTATATCTCCTGAGATTTTTATTTAATAAGGTTATAACACCTTATGGTAACTTGTTTTGGTAAAATACTTACAAGCTCTGCATTACTAAATCTTGGTATTTCTAGCCTGGCTCCCACTGATGAGACGTCATATTTTTGGAAAAGTCATGTGATCCCGGATATCCTTTACTTTATTTGTTCTATTAGTGTTCTTTTTTGTTGTTTTGTACTAATATTGTTTTACTAACATTGTTGCATTTTCATACTAATTTTACTAACTTGCTGGTAGTGCGGTCTCCGCACTACGGGATCTTCAGAGTCGCAAGACTCTTTAATTTTTTTCTTTTTACTTTTTAGACTCAGAGATCAACATGAGTAGAGCAGCCTATGTCCCCCCCAGGACTAGGACACTTGGAGTGGAGATTCCAGGTTTGGAGGATCCCAGAATTCTTACAACCGTTCTTAAAGAGCTCGTAGGAGTAAATAACATCTCCTTCACCACCCATGGAGGAGGATGATTCATATTCGTAGTTAAAAATGCGGCCACGAGAGAAAAACTTCTAGAGGGTTTCCCCTTCCAAGGGAAGCAGGTGATACCAACCATGGTGGGATCACAGGTTCGGCAGATCAGAATCGACTGCTTCCCCATGGAATACTTAGAGACCGGAGACGACGTGCTCACACAGACATTTAGCAAGTGGGGGAAAGTGAGCAACATTAAGAAGAGCGTCTCCAAGGAAGACCCCACTTGGTACTCTGGCGAGGTAACCTTTACCATGGACATGCGGCAACCAGTGTCAAACCTTGTCAACATCGGCACGTCGCGTGTCATGGTAAACTACCCTGGGGTACAACGGCAATGCTTGCGATGTGGTTCGATTGAACATCTGGGGAGTGACTGCCCCTGAGCCAAGTGCTTCAACTGCGTCGGCGCCGGGCAAATCTCTAACTAGTGCCCACACCCCTGCCGTAAATGCTCTGCCAAGGACCACAAAGTAACATCTTGTCCTCTACGAACATTTGCAGAGCGGGCAGGGGCGCCCATTGAGGCACTCTCTTTGCAGCCTGCCCGAGACACTGCACTTCCAGATCCACCTACCAACAGCGGGGAGAAGAAGTTTACCCAGACCATCTTGGGTAAAATACCGAAGTGACAATCTGCAGCAACATCAGCAGAAGGAACTGTTTCCTCCCCAGCAACAACATCCGCTGAGGAAACAGTCCCCCCCCCCCTCGGCAACTTCCAGTGTTCCACCACCACCATCGGAACAAGAACAACCTACAGTCTAGGGGAGTACAAAAGAAGCCATGGATAGTGCAACAACAACAGCTATCCCCCCCCCTCAACAACATCAGAGGAAGCTTCTTCTGTTCACGCTTCAGAGACTTCCCCTGCAGTAGCTAGCATCCCTCTCCCTGTAGTGAAAGAGGGGGCACAAGACCTTCCACCTCCGAAAGAACCCCCTAAGAAAAGGAAGGAAGTGGCTTCCCCCAAACTTGAAAAAAAACATCGAAGCCGCTCCAAGAGGAGTACGGACTCCACAACATCAGAGTCCGAAATGGAGGTGGAAACCTACTCTTACCGTTCCAGCATAAATCAAAAAATAAAGAAACTAACCGGCTCTCAGTTCAACCTACATAACTATGAGACAGACCAAAACAAGATCGTTAGCTTTAAAATCAAGAACATTCACCACGAGTTCGAGGTTCTCTCGAGCTCGTGCGATAAACTGGAAGCCGGTCTGCAGGATGCGGGATATTCTACCTCCCCCCTACAGATCGACAGTTTAATCCAATACATAAAACAGCTATGTATTAAAGATTTAGGCCGGGTATAAAAACATCATAATGCCGCCACCCCCCTTTTGTGTTGCCTCTCTTAACATCCGAGGGCTCCGTTCACCATTCAAACAAGAGGTGGTGTGGAAGCTTATGCTAGCCTTTAACATCCGGCTCTTGTTCCTGCAAGAAACACATTTCTTTCATTACAAAGGTATGCAGGAACTGAGCCATAAGTACCTCGTCACGTCTTTCTGGAGCTTCGGCACACGTAACAGCGCCGGGGTCGGGGTACTTATGCTAGCCCCCCCTCCTCGGAGCCTTCCATAACATCCAGAGGGATACAGAAGGGAGAGTCCTTGCCGTCAACTGGAAGTACCAGGGCTGTATTACTAGATACGTTAACATCTACGCCCCGGCAGATCCAACATCAAGATCGACTTTCTTCCAGTCGCTCTATACATATTTGTACGGCGCCCATCACGTCATCTTGATGGGGGACTTTAACTGCGTGGCGGACCCAGCCTACGATAAAGTAGGGGGAAATCCGAATACAGGTACTGCTGGCTACAGACAACTGGAAACCCACATCAGGAATATCCAGTTGTCGGACATCTGGAGGGCTCACAACCCCTACTGTCGGGATTATACTTGGAAAGGCCATGGCATCGGCACACGGCTCGATCGCATTTATTTGTCACCTTCCCTTGTCTCCAGAGTCGAGAAAATAAGGCACGTTCCAATTAATTATTCCATCTCGGACCACAAATTAGTCGTGCTCAGTTACCATCCATTAGAAGCAGTAGATGTTGGTCCGGGCCACTGGAAGTTACCACCAGACTTCCCGTCTCTGTTCTCAGCCAAGCTTAACCAACTGTGCTCAACCTGGTGCACCGCTGGCTGGGACTGGGACGCCTGGGCAAGACTAAAACTTAACAAAGAAAATATGATAAAATGGGGCCAGGAACGTGCCTTCCTCAGAAGAGCTCGGCTCCGTGACCTTTACAAGGAGAGGAGGTGGTTTGTGGACAGCCAACGCCAGGGCTTTCCATGTCACAACGTCATCCGTGACATTAATCTCGACTCTGAATCGGAGAGACAGAAGCAGGTGGAAGAAAAGAACATTAAGATCCGTCTCCACCTCCGCTTGGAAGACAGGCAATCGGCCGCTTTTTACAACAGGCGTTACGTCAACTTCAGGCAGGAGCGAACCATTACTACCATCAAAGAAGGTAGGTATGAACACACCACCACACCTAACATCATGAACGCCTTCTGGGGGTACTACAGTCAACTCTACCTAGACAACAGTGCCCCCCAGGATTACTCCTGTTGGAACATTGACTCCTTCCCTGCGCACATCCAAGCAGGGTTGGATGCACCATTTACACCATTTGAAGGTCTTAGAATATGGCTCAAGTTTGGGAAAGTCACTTACGACCAAGTGGAATGGAATGAATGCTTGAAGAGAATATGGCAACTTAATGATGAAGAGTCAGTACACGTACTCACAGTGATGGAAAACGTGGTAAAAGACTATGAGGAAGCGGTAAGAGATAGCAGGGCAAATATGACATAAAAAAAAAAAAAGCCCCTACTAAGTTTCTTGGTTCTGTTTCTGTATGTTCACGCTTAATCCACATAGGAGGGGCAGACCTGAGAACCCGAGCGGCGAAGGCTTACAGCGAGGCGGTGCAGCTCCTTGCGGGATGCATCACTTGGGTCCGGCTCTTCCTCCGTTCTTGCAGTACTTTTCTGTTAATTCACCGACTTTTGTTGTTCTGTTTATGCGTGTTCTAGCTCCTTTGTTGTTTCTGTTTATGTGTGTCCTAGATCAATTTATGTGTGTCTTCCTGCATTTGTTTTTTTCACTTCTTTCATCGGCCAGACATCTGAAGAGCTGGCTGGCCGGAGAACGCAGGGGAGAACAGATGGAGGGAGATGATGTCGGAGATCTGCTTGGTGCTGGCATTTAAGTCAGTCCAAGTAGATCGACTGAGGCCTCTTTTAACTATCTACTACTATCCACTCTATCTTTCCTCTCCTCTCTCACTATCAGGCTGACTTTCAGCACAACTTTCTTTTAAATCTAAAGAGGCCAGTGATGAAAGGCATGAACTCCCATTCTACCTCAATAAAGGTCGAAACCGGTCTGGGTAGTGGCCCCTTGCCTTCAATACAAAACATCATACATCCCCTTCTTGGAGATGTGTTTTGGCATTAAGGGTAAATATTAAGATTAGTGATCAGAGCTTGCACCACTTTTACCACGAGTTGCCTTGGTCTTGCACTACCTGTGGGATCAGCTAGTCTTGCATAAATTGCAGGTGCAAACTTGACATTTTGTCTGTTTGCTTACTTGGAAAAAATGGAGTAAAACCAGGTTTAAAATTGCTTGGTATCTTTAACATAACTATACCCAAGTTAAAAATACTTTCTACATCTATATCTCCTCCTGAGATTTTTATTTAATAAGGTTATAACACCTTATGGTAACTTGTTTTGGTAAAATACTTACAAGCTATGCATTACTAAATCTTGGTATTTCTAACCTGGCTCCCACTGATGAGACCTCAATAAAGGTCGAAAACGGTCTGGGTAGTGGCCCCTTGCCTTTAATACAAAACATCATACATCCCCTTCTTGGAGATGTGTTTTGGCATTAAGGGTAAATATTAAGATTAGTGATCAGAGCTTGCTCCACTTTTACCACAAGTTGCCTTGGTCTTGCACTACCTGTGGGATCAGCTAGTCTTGCATAAATTGCAGGCGCAAACTTGACATTTTGTCTGTTTGCTTACTTGGAAAAAATGGAGTAAAACCAGGTTTAATATTGCTTGGAATCTTTAACATAACTATACCCAAGTTAAAAATACTTTCTACATAGTATTCCAGTTATCTATCCATAACTGGAATACTAGAATGTATTCCAGTAAATGGAATACATAACTAATGTAACTGGAATACTCTCGCACACTGCAAGGATGCAAGAAAGAAATTGCATAACTTGGAACAGAGAAAATTTCCAGAAATGAAAGTAATAAAAAACTAAGTATCAGCGTATAAGATGCACCCTGTTTTTCAGACCTATTTTCAAAGAAAAAAAGTGCGTCTTATACGCCGGCAAATACGGTATTTGCAAATTAGTAAAAGCAATTTTTAAGAGAAAAAAAATTAATTAGAAATGTACAAATCAGTTTTGCATATTTTCTTTATTCCAGTCTCAATTATAATAACTATTATTGCTATAAAATAGCCAAATGAAAGTAACAAAAAGACCTCTTGAAGATTCTTTAACTTCAGAGGGCTAACACCTTCATCAGCTTCCTCTTGCAACAAAGTTTGCTTTTCTATATCATAAATTTGATCCTCAAAGTTTGTAGAATAATCCTGATTCACCCAGTCGAGTAACCCTGAAAAAATTTTTAAAAACATTTCTTATATTTTGATCATGCATGCTATTAAATTAGGTTATGATTTAAAAAAACTAAAAGTGTAGACTCTTCTTCTTCTCATAAATATTTTCAATGAGATCAAACACTGCTGGCAGATGAAATCTCCTGTGCCTTTGTACATCTCCAATTTGAGCCACCCAGTTTTATGCACCGCTTTTCAATTTTAATAATTGTGATTATTTTTTAAGTGACATGCCAAAACAAAAATTTTGCAGTTCACTTCATAACTACCTTCCACCTCTCCTTTGGAAATAGCCCATAATTATATGCTCGGAAAATTAAATGAAAATTATAAAACAGTGTAATAGTAACTGATCATTGATGTGCTTATATTTGTTAACGTTTCAAAAGACGTTAGAGCTCAGAAACCAGATGTACACTGATGTTACAATGAGAATTAAATCTGCACTTCATTTGCTGCTGCCCAACCATAACACTGTTTGGGTCCAAGAAGCCAACTGAATAAACTGTTGATATATTAGTTGTGATTAAGGGAGGATGGCTTCTCATATGTTAGGAAATGAAGGTAAGTTAGTCAGCCTTATGGAGGTTTTTATCATGCAAATCAGCTGAAGAAGACACACATCATCATCATCATGCGTATTAAGCCTAGCATGGCCTGTTCCAGCCTTAGAAGTCATCGTTGAATCGTTTAAGAGGACGTCCTGGTTTTCTTTTTCCTAATGGCTTGTACTTTAAGGCTTGTTTTGGTAATCTTTCTGTTTTCATTCTTTCAACGTGTTCCATCTATTTATGTTTATATATTTTAATTTTTTCTATTACTGGTTCTTGGTTTAATTCTTTCATAATATCTTCGTTTCTTTTGTGATCAAATAGGGTATACTTTGCAGTTTTTCTCATAAACTTAATTTCTGCTGTTGTTAATCTTTGTTTGACTTTTTGTTTTATTGTCCAGATTTCGCTTCCATACATTAAGACTGGTAGGGCTAATGTATTGTATACTTTTAGCCAGGTTTGTTTTTGAACTAAGTTTGGTTTAAATATAGAGTTAATTACACCTGTTATTTTTAAATATTTTGCGATTTTTACGTTTATATCTTTTTCATTTTCATATGTGATCATACAACCTAGGTAGTTAAATGAATTCACCCATTCTAAGATCTTGTTATCTATTACTATTTTAGTTCTTGCTGGATCTTGTCCTTTAAAGGCCACATTTTTTGATTTTTCCGTTGATATTACCATACCATAATATTTGGATATCTCATTTAGATCTAAAATAGCTTTCTGTAAGTTATCGTCAGAATTTGTAATTATTATTTGGTCGTTGGCAAAGAGGAGCATGTTTAAGTTAACTTTAGGAGAAAGTTTAATTCCCTGATGTAAATTTTTATTCCATTTTAGTTGAATTTATAAATTATAAAAACTTGGTGGTTTTCCAGTCATTTCTATGCCCAATATTAATGACATGGTCTTTTGTTGAGCTCTGTTTGCCTATTTGGAGGACACATGTCATTTTTGTGTTCTTCCATTCATATTCTGCTTGACTACCCCTTGCTTGAATGACAGAATCAAGTCAGTCTCTAGATTTCTCATATAGTGATTTATTAGGCTTATAACAGTTTTGGAGGGGATCCTTAATAATCAGAGAGGTCCTACTAAGAATTGTTATAGTGAACATCCCTCTAAATACTCATTTCTAATGATTAGTAACTCATTTCATTAAACTTCTTTTTTTTTTTTTAAATTGAGATCTTACTAGGAATCCCTCACCTCCTATATTAAAAAATCAACAAGATTGTGAACTTCCTTATAAAGAAAACATCAGCTTAATTCACAGTTGGCAACATCAACATAACAAGTACGAGGGTGACAAATTCTTGGCCTCAACCATAGATGGCAACACTATCAGCATAATTTTTTTTTTTCTAAGTTGTACATCTGTCATAATCATCTATGTGAAATTGCAAGTCATTCTGTCAAGTAGTTTGTTTTATACAGCTGTCTGAAGCAAAAGTGTTGTCTGTATCCCTTGAAATGGATAAAATCGAGTATCGTGCGGTTATAAAATTCTTTGTAAAAGATGATTTAATACCAAAAGAAATTCATTTGAATTTCTACCAAAAGAAGTTCATAAAAGTTTATCGGCACTCTTCTCCTTCATTTTCGACAATTAAGAAATGGGCTGCCAAGTTTAAACGCGGCTGTACCAGCCTTGACGATGATCGACGTGAAGGACATCCAAAAAAGTGTAACAACACCAGAAATCATTGAACAAGTGCATGATATGTTATTGGATGACTGGCGACTCAAAGTGCATGAAATTGCTGAGACTATAGGCATTTCAAAAGAATGTGTTGGATATATTTTGCATGAAGAATTGCAAATGAAAAAGCTTTGCATAAGATGGGTGACGAGCTTGCTCACAGCAGATCAAAAATGCACTCACACGAAAATCTCTGAACAGTGCTTGGAGCATTTTAACAAGAATAAAACTGATTTTGTGTGTTGATTTATTACTATGGATGAGACTTGGATTCACCATTACACACAGAATCCAAACAGTGGACTGAGGCTGGTTGTTCAGCACCAAAGAAGACAAAGTTGGTTCCATCAGCAGGAAAGGTCATGGGATGTTGAAGGCATTTTGTTTATTAATTTTCTTGAAAAGGGTAAAACAATAACCAGGGAATATCATTCTGATCTTTTAGCCAGACTAGATGAAAAAATTCGTGAGAAAAGACCTGGTTTGCAGAAGAAAAAAATCATCTTTGATCAGGACAATGCACCTGCCCACAAAGGTGTTTTGGCAGTGGGAAAATTAAGGGATCGGCACCATGAATTGTTGGAACATCCACCCTATTCCCCAGATTTGGCTCCCTCTTACTTCTATATCTCCCCAAAACTAAAACTCTTCCTCGCTGGTCAACTTTTTTCTTTGAATCAAGAGGTGATTACAGCTGTAGAGGGATATTTTGCAAATCTTACTGAGAACCACTACAGGGACGGGATAATGGTGCTGGAACATCACTGGAATAAATGTATTAGTCTTAAGGGAGATTACGTTGAAAAATAAAAATAATTTTGAAATTATAAAATTTGAAATAATAAATTTTTCATTGTTAGGCTGAGAACTTTTCAGATCACCCAAGTATTAATGGAAAAGAGATGTAACTGGTACAAGAATTGGAAACGTACCAGGTTTGCATAATAGGGATATTATGCAAACTGAGATCTTTTAGAAGCTCCCTTATGCAAGGGAATTATTTTTTCCTCTTTCCACTTCATTGGAACTCTATCAGAGATAAAACTTAACCCTGTGGAGGTCATGGCTGATCTGACAGATAAAAACAAATAGTTTAATATAAATATTCTTACACATATCCCTGAAACAAAGAAGACAAAAATAGGTGAATAAAGATGTTGGCGATATTTAGGCGATAATGATCAAACGAATGAAGGAGGTAGCTATAGTTCTTTCTTTTTAGTCTCTTTCAATCCTCTGCTGGATATACGGTTTCCCTTTAACTTTCCAGTTCTGTCTGTTTATAGCCAATGTCCACCATCTCATGTCAAATCTTTGTAGACCATCCATTCATCTTGTTCTTTGACAATCTTTCCTTCTCTTAGTATCCACTCAGTGCTTAATTTTGTCTGCCTTTCGTCTATCAGTCTACTAATATGGCCACCCCATCTCTGCTTGACAACACTTCACAATATCATCAACTCCAGTCATCTTTCTAATTCTACACGATGATTCTGCTGAATCATCATGTAGCCAATTTCCTCTATCCAACTCAGCTGTCACTCTATTGTAAAAAGTTAATAAATTACTAAGGAATGACTGACCTTACAAACCATTTTTCCCCCTAGAAGTGTATCATATTCTTATCCATCCATTCTTGAATTCTCTTTTTGACCAATTTTTCAACTAATCTTACCACCACTCCTGAGATACTGAGATCTTTTAGAACCTCCCTTATGCAAGGAAATTATTTTGCCCTCTTTCCACTTCATTGGAACTCAACCAGAAATAGACTTAACCCTGCAGAAGTCGCGGCTGATCTCACAGATTAAAACAAATTGTTTAATATAAATATTCTTACGCATATCCAGTGTATAGCTTGGAGGTCATGACTAGCTGCACATGCATATATTACGAGTGATATTCCACACTGTTTATGCGGTCAGTTTTGGTTTAACAAGTGTTATGTGAAGTTTGTGATAGTTGATAGTAAATTGTATCTGAGAGATACCGCAAACTCTCATGTCAGTATAGTATTGGCTTAGTTTTTTTTTTCTTTGTTCAATAATTTCTAGATTGTAACTGAAAATAAATAAACCATCATGTATTATATTTGCAGTGTTTTTTTTTTTTAATCACATTTTAGCACATACTAGTAATGAATGTATCTCTCAGATACATGCGACTTACGCTGCAATTTTTTCGACTGCGACTTCTGCAGGGTTAAAGAGCCTAGTCTGAGGCATTGCTAGTTCCCTTGCACATTCCTGAAAAATGCTAGCTGATATCCCATCTAATGCCACAGATGTATTTACATTGAGACTCTGCAATATCCTAAGTACCTCCGATTCATCCACCTATGTTCCCACATGTCTCTGTCACATCATTAACCTCATTTGGATGATATTATGGAGACTTGATAAAGCTTAGAAATTGAAAAAAAAAAAAAAAAAAGAGTACTGTTAAAGGAATTGGAGATGATAAAGGTAGCATGAAAACAAAGATATTCCAGATATCTGAAATAATTACTTTGAAAAGATTGCTAAATGAAACAAAAAGTGACAGAATGCTGGTAGAAAACATGCAAGAAGAATTCAGCTAGGAGGGCTTATCAATATATGAGGTAGAAAAAGCCATCAAAAACTTGAAATTATTATTATTATATGGGCACCTCCATGGAGTCTGAAGACTCATCATGGGAGACTCAATCTGTCCACACAATCTATCATACCTCTCCTTCAACCCATTAACAGAAAAAGCACTCACAACTGACTCTGGCAACCCATTCCACTCATTCACCACTCTCTATCCAAAAAATCTAGTCCTCACACCCTTATTCAACTTCCGAGGATGACCCCTTGTTTTGGTCACTCTTCCTCTTACATATCAGTGACCTTCCCTCATTAACCTCAAATTTTATCAATAGTTTTGCTGACAACAGTTCACCTTTCTCTTTACCAAACCTTGCATTGCTCAAGTTTGGCATAGAGGCTTTATCAAGCTTCCATCTTATACAGCGGTGTTATATCCCTGTTTTTCTCTGCTGACTATCTATATATGTTTTATCTTTAATTTTTAATTTGGCTTTTTACTTTACTTTACAGTTACAGTTAAGTTTTGTATCTCTTATTCTCTCAGATATTCAGTTGCCGACAAATTTGTATAGATTAAAGACTGCACCAGCCAGCAACTAAATTCTGATACAATATCCAATAATGCTCAATGAAAATGTAGCGATCAAGGTATGTATGCAGCCGTGGTCCCTATTAACATATCACTATTGGTTTCCCCCTTAAATGCATGGTACGAAATTTTCCAAAAAGTAATTCAAATCTGCAGAAGATATGACAAACTCAATTGATTATGTAAAAAGAAACACATTTATTATTTCACAAAGACAAGTATACATGTTATTTAAATTCTTAACCTTAAAAGAGTCTGGGTTCCCCTTACTTAATTAAACACATTTAAACTTCTGTACTATGATCTCTTACTGGGCATAAATTCCTCACTCATTAATTGTAAATACTTCATCCTAAGTATCTTAGGACATCATCAGTACAGTATTTAAACAAAAATTAGGAATAACATACAGTTAGGGCGCATGAAGTAGTGCTAAAGTAGTTAAAAAAAAAAAAAAAAAAAACGTTAATTATTTAACACAGTTTTGTATGATAATTTCCCATACTTTAGGTTAGTAAGAACGTCGTTGCAGTTTAGGTTTGGTCTGTGCAGTAGGGCTTCAGAACTTTCTTTGTATAAACGTTCATGTTTAAATAAAGATCTATGTAAAAGTTTAGCCTTTCCCCAATGGATCCTATGGTTTGGATTTTCAATTCCGTGTTGAGAGAGGCCAGATTTCTGCGGTTTAAGAAGACGAATGTGGTCTTGATGTTCCGAGATGAGTTTCTGAACAGACCTACCTGTCTGTCCAAAGTAAGATAATTTGCATGAGCATGGAATCTCATAAACACCAGGTAACATCAAGGGTGAGAATTTGTCCTTAGGAGAAGGTAATAAGTTGTAAATTTGGTTGATAGGTTTGTAAGTAGTGGCAAAATTGTATTTCTTCATAATTTTAGAAAGACATTCTGAGATGCCTTTAACGTAAGGTATGGGAATCCTATGCACTTCTTCCTGTCAGGTTTGATGTATGCAGCTGCAAGTGACTGATGATTTTTTGAGTTGTTTTGGGATTATATCCATTTAGGATGACTGTATTTTTGATAACTTCTAATTCCTGGTTTAAAGATTCTTCAGAGGAGCAGAATTTGTGTGCTCTGGAAACTAGTGATTTAATAATGCCAGATTTCTGAGATGGATGATGAGCATAAGAATTGTGAATGTAGTGACCTGAGATGTAGGCTTGCGAAAGACGGAAGTGGCGATGGGACCGTCTTCTTTTCTTTTAATGTGTAAATCCAAAAAAGAGATACCCTGTGGAGATTCTTTTTCTAATGTAAAGTTGATGTGATGATGAAGAAGGTTAATTTTATCTAGAAACAGTTGTAATTCAGGTTCGGGATGATTCCATACCGCAAATAAGTCATCGACATATCTTAGCCAAATTTTTGGTTTGGATTCAAAAGTGAATATTTTTTCCTCAAGGTGTTCTAGAAACAAATTTCCTAGGTTTGGTGATAAAGGAGATTCCATTGCTGTTCCTTCCTCTTGCTTGTAAATTTGACCTTTCCAGGTGAAGTAACACGGAATTGAAAATCCAAACCATAGGATCCATTGGGAAAAGGCTAAACTTTTACATAGATCTTTATTTAAACATGAACGTTTATAATTAACCTTCTTCATCATCGCATCAACTTTATGTTAGAAAAAGAATCTCCACAGAGCATCTCTTTTTTGGATTAATACATCAAAAGAAAAGAAGACGGTTCCATCGCCACTTCCGTCTTTCGCAAGCCTACATTCTCAGGTCGCTACATTCACAATTCTTCTGCTCATCACCCATCTCAGAAATCTGGCATTATTAAATCACTAGTTTCCAGAGCACACAAATTCTGCTCTTCTGAAGAATCTTTAAACCAGGAATTAGAAGTTATCAAAAATACAGCCATCCTAAATGGATATAATCCCAAAACAACTCAAAAAATCATCAGTCACTTCTGCATACATCAAACCAGACAGGAAGAAGTGCATAGGATTCCCATACCTTACGTTAAAGGAATCTCAGAACGTCTTTCTAAAATTATGAAGAAATACAATTTTGCCACTACTTACAAACCTATCAACCAAATTTACAATTTATTACCTTCTCCTAAAGACAAATTCTCACCCTTGATGTTACCTGGTGTTTATGAGATTCCATGCTCATGCAAATTATCTTACTTTGGACAGACAGTTTGTCTGTTCAGAAACGCATCTCGGAACATCAAGACCACATTCGTCTTCTTAAACCGCAGAAATCTGGCCTCTCTCAACACGGAATTGAAAATCCAAACCATAGGATCCTTTGGGAAAAGGCTAAACTTTTACATAGATCTTTATTTAAACATGAACGTTTATACAAAGAAAGTTCTGAAGCCCTACTACACAGACCAAATCTAAACCGCAACGATGTTCTTACTATTCCTAAAGTATGGGAAATTATCATACAAAATTGTGTTAAATAATTAATGTTTTTTTTTTTTTGTACTACTTTAGCACGTTATGCACGTTTTCATGAGATTCTATTGTAATCATGCGCCCTAACTGTATGTTATTCCTAATTTTTGTTTAAATACTGTACTGATGATGTCCTAAGATACTTAGGATGAAATATTTACAATTAAATAATTTTCACTGTTGGTTTATACGTGTGTTTCTTCTAATTATGAACGCACCACAGGTTTCGTTACTTTAAAAAAAAAAAAAAAAAATCTATCCTCAGACTCTCACAATTAAATTACCTGATAATATCATACATGAAACAGTACATATAAACACTAGACAATTCAATAAATCTGACATGTAATTCTCTAGGACAATAGTACTTATTTCTACTTAATTCTCTCCCCCAAAATATCTGTTAACATTCAATTACTTTCTGAACATATGACATTACTTTTCTTAAATCACTTAAACAGCTCGGAGCTTGGCCTCCTGTTCAGCTGGAGCCTAATATGTTTTCTTCTTAACAGTAGACACAAGTGTCCAAATTGCAGACTCTTCTTGTGGCACAACACTTAAATACGTGTGTTCTTAACTTCTGTTTCTTTACTCCACGGATACTTTAATCCTACATTAATATAAGAAAATCTTCGCTTACCGTTCTTGCTTCGACTAGGTATTCTGGTCTGTTCACTGTACCTCCTCTGATGGCGGGCTTTGTTCCTATGTTCCTTTGTTCTACATGAACCGAAAACACTCATACACAGACCTGTATGCTGACATGGATTTCATCAGCGGCTCTTTCTCCTTATGATATGTTTGAACACATTGTAGTTGCAGCTTTGACCGATGTAACATGCATAGCAAGGGGAGATCCTTGCTGCACGTGGCGGCAAGCTCTACATAGCTCTCCTACGGGAAACTTGGTGTCGACGAAACTCGGAGACGAGACACAAGCGATCAGAGATCGGAGATAAGAGATCGATTCGAACTCCCGCCGAAACTTTTATACTCTGAAACAGCTCCCTCACTTGGTGATGTCGGCATGCATACAGCGGCAGCCGATTGGACGCCGTGGCTACGAACTGTCTTTACATGCCTTAAACTTGTACTTATCTTATACATATCTATTTGGTAATACTACATGACTTTCTACTTTAATTCATTCACAATTACTATCTTAATAAACTTATGGGCTATCTTAACAATGTTTGGAATTTACACATCTTGATATTTACATTTTCTTAGGACATTATACGGTACACTTCCCATCAGGAGGCATAAGCATGTCCTTATCCCTTCCTTCTGAGGTAATGTTATTGTTGGGTGGGAAAAAGGATGATTCATCACTTTTTCCGACACAACAGCGGGATTAATTAGAAGAAACTGATAACACTAGGGATCTTGGACTTTTAGTAGATAGGAAGTTGAAGTTCAAGGGCCATATAGCAAAGATTGCAAATATAACTCAGAGGATAATTTTGTCATTTTGCCTCTTTACAAGGCCTTCATAAGATCTCACTTGAAGTACTGTGTGCAGGTCTAGTCTCCTTGTTTCTGTGGTGATTCTGATATAGTGGAAAGAGAGGGTGAGAAAATGTGCAAAGGACAGTGTTAAAAATGATAATAGGATTGTGGAATACTGATTATGAAAACAGATTTTTTTTATTTTTTTTATGAGAATTTGTAGACTGCAGATACTAGCAAACAGGAGAAAGAGGAATGATGTGATCGAGACTTACAAACTTCTGAAAAGGTCATACAGGATTTCAGTAAATGGAATTTTTCATTTTATGGAGGGTGTAGAAAGGACAAGAGGGCATCTTTAGAAGCTGAGAATGAATGCTGTCAAGAAAAGGGTGAAGGCTAGATTTTTTCTCATAGAGTGGTGCACGATTGGAATGGATTACCATCGGATGTTGTGTGTGTACAAGCACACGCAGCATCCAATGTGAATGAATTCACATGCTGGTGCATGTAGTATGTGGCCTCTTGATGAGTCCCTCACTTCCTGGAGGTGTTTGTGATATATGGAATGAATAACATATAAATATTTTTTAAATATCTTAAACACTGATCTCATTCCCATTCTTGAGTAAGGTGATGATCATCTTGTGGATCTGTACATTACCAAATATTCAGTCAGATCTCCAATCACTGTCCTTTCTTGGTGCAAACACATAATATCCATAGACTCCTCAGTATCTAAAAAAACTTAATGTTCTCTTCTGTTAAAGGCAGTACTTCTTGCTTGTACTACTACTACTACTACTACCACCATTTAAATCTTAAAGCGATCCAACCATGGAGTACTATTCTCACAAAAACTTCCAAGGATGATTAATACTATCTGGAAGAGGGCACTCTGCTTAATAGATGATTTCCCTCTCTCAGACTCTTCCTCCAGTCACTTTCTCATCTGTACCATGTCTTGCTACAAGTATTTTCTTGAACACTGCTTCAATGAACCAGCCAACACTGTATATTCACTTACTTCTAAACATGTAAAAACATGAGCAAATGCCAGTCAACATCCATACATGCTTTCACTTCAGACTTATCAAACAACTTTCACACCCTCCTCTTTCATTTGCTCTACCTCTTTTCTTTGGAACAATCTCCCCTATACTGTTTTCCCTAAAGAACTACAACCTCCAACTGTTCAAGAAACACATCAACCTTATCCACACATGGCACTGTTGTGTTAGAGGTCACAAAACCTATAAAAGATTTTGGTTTTGATATCAACTCCCTTTTTTTTTTTTTAATAACAGTCCAAAGACTTCAACTTCTTTAGATTTCTTTATTTAGTAGTTTGATTTTGCTATCTACGTGTCTACATCACCTGAAGATTTACAAGTTGTAGGTTATGGCCAGTGTGATATACCATCTTGCTTATTGTAGACCAGAAATGACCTATAAAGATATGCTATATGTTTAGCATTTCATGAGGGAAAAAAAAAAATCAAAATCACAGGAATGGCGATGGATTCTCTCAGAATCTTCCATGCTTTCAAATTATTGCATGGAACATCTGTAAAAAAAAAAGTGGATAAGCATTATCTTATCCACTGTTGAACCATGTCTTTGTAATATGGTGCAGTCCCCAGCCCAGAACACATGCATATGGCAGAAATCACAAGGATTACTTCAAGTTCATTTAATTCTGTTATATTTTATTTCCCTATTAGAGAATTCATCACACCCTGTATAACTGACTTTCACACAAGTAAATTCAGAAATGATATTCAGAAGGACATCTCTCATGTCCTTTCTGATGATTTAAAGTGGTCCATACATATCTAGGGAGATTGAAGCCCTCCAAATGAGATGTTGGATTTGATATAGGAATTTGAAGATTGGAGGTATGTTGAAGCCAATACCTCCCCATGACTTGCATAGGCCAAAGCTGGTCATTCATTAGTATTGTACTCCTCCAGGCAGGGCACCTAGATTTCAATCTTCGTGAGGCAGGGAAGGAAATGTCTTGGTGGATAGGCAAGGAACTGTTTCCGATTATTTTTATCCATAATTTGCTTAAGTGCAAACTTTTTTGCATACTGCAAAAGCAAGGGAGGGGCTATATTACTGAGAGTTGGGAGCCAGTAGGTTCCCAACTCTCAGTAATAGATCTTAGAGCTCCAAAGATTATACTCATAGTTTGATTCAGCTGGAAATCGACTAAAGGAGAGTGTGCACTGTTCAGCCACACAGGAGCACAATACTTTGCTGTACAATAGACCAAAGACAGTGCAGTAGTATGCAGTGTGTTGGCATCAGCACCCAAGAAGTACCAGTAAGTTTATGCATTATTACACAAGCTCTGAAATCATGTTACTATAACTCCAATGTTGCAATTTTTGTATTTATTTTACAAATCTGTTGTGCTATTTCTCTCATTTATTCAATTGTAAAAAATTATTTATTTTGATTTCTCTATAGTTACTCCATATGCCAATCTTCCCTTTTCCCCCATTGGAAATACCTACATTGGCAGTGAATTATCATGTAGTCCACAACAGTGTTCACTACAAAAAATATGATACAAGGTAATTTGTAGTTGACATCCTGATATAAGACAGCCAACTGCAAGTTATCTCCTAGTTGGCAGTCAATGTGCTAAAGATCTAACGAGGTTTTTTATTCATTTTGAAATGGATGGTTTTAATTATTGTAACTATAGTAGGAACTATTGCTTTATGAACAAGTGTTCTCACATATCCATTCTGTAATGTGATGTAATTTTTTGAGACATTTAAAAAGTTCATGATATCCAATTTAACTCCAAATTACCTATAAAAGATGGATTTTGAAGTTTTATAATTAAAAAAATGTTTTACACTTTATCAAAAGAAGTCTTATAGTATATGGATTTTTGGCGTCTCAGATAGTTTTACAAACACATAAATTGATAAGCAAAATGTTTTGTTTACTTCACTCATAAATCCTTGTGTGTTATTTATAATTATTATAAGTGAATAAAATTTGGAGAGTCACTGAATTTTTATTATTATTATTATTATTAATCACACACACACGAAAGGTTGCGGAGCGCTGCTTAGAAATTATTTTAAAAATAAATTTAATAATTCAAACTGCTTAAATAAATACAATTAATTAAAATAGATATATAAGAACGGTAAGATTATCGGAATCAGATTTATGGGATACTGATTTTTTACGTTCTAAACTTTCCGTATAAAATGCGTATCTCTTAAAATATTGAATATGTCATCTTTCAAACAGCTATTTTTCTAACGGCTTGTCGTACGCGAAAAGAATAGGAAGATTAATGTTTAAATAACTAGTTCATATAGGCAAATTTGCGAAGATTTTCTTATGGAAATATAGATTCAAAGATGGATTTTTTTTTTTTTTAATTTTATTTTTATTTTGAGCTTATTAAACGACATCAACTGTTTTTTTTTTTTTTTTTTTTTGGTAAAGAAATTTCTATCATTTTCGTCTATCAGCTCGAAAAACCATTAAAATAGGCCACACTGGGGAAGAATTTCAGTATTGAAATTAAAAACTGTAAATGTGCTATATTTTGTTATATCAAAAATTTAAATATCTTTGAAATTTTCATACCTGAGTACATGCAAAAACAATCTTTGAATTTCTCAACATTATTAAGTGAGAACGTTTTATAACATTTAATATTGCTTCTGCTTTGTATTACATGTAAATAAACCCTCCTAAATCAGATATTCCATAAAACATTCCTTTTCCTCTCAGAAATGTTGAATTTTTATGTCAATTTACGTCATAATAACAGCAGACGACAACTGTACTACGCTGCCTTCTAGGAAACGTCAACCGAAGCTCTCGTCATAAATATTAAGTAATCTGAAGAGTAATTAATCTAAATGTAATATAAATTTAATAATTTAAACTGAATAAATAAATATAATTAATTAAAATAGATATTTAAAATTATTTTATAGTGTTATAGTGTGTTTAGGAGGGACAGAGAGAGAATAAAATGGGGGGAGGGGTGTTATTGATGATAGCTGATGAACTGCAGCCAAGGAGAATTGAAGTTGTATTGCGGGACAGCGAAAGGAGCTCATTTGAGGCTATTTGGTGTGAGATTGAGACTGGCAGAATAAAATATACAGTTGGGTGCTGCTATAGACCAGGTGATGGAATAGATGGTGGAGATAGTATGCATAGGGAAATTGATGAAATGAGTGGAAGGAGGGTAATTATTATGGGGGATTTCAACTATGGTAACATTGATTGGAAGGAGGAGAGGACACATGTGAGGAAGGAAAAGGATTTTATTCAATTATTATTAAGGGATAACTATCTGAAACAGCATGTAATTGAAAATATTAGGGGTGTGAGAGTGCTTGACCTGGTAATAGCATCTGAGAATTTGACTGTAATGAATATGACCATGTTGCCACCTATTGGTGAGAGTGATCATAAGGTCTTGACCTGGGAGGTGGCTAAAGGTGTGGAATTTTCGATTAAGACAGGGTATATGTGGAATTACCGTGCTGGCAAGTATGACAAGCTTAGGAGATTGCTTGGATCAGTGCCATGACATGTACAACTGCAAGGGCTGGACGTCGATAGAGCATGGGAAGTGGTCAAGGCGCATTTACAGGAGGTTATGGATGATTGTATACCTAGGGTCCGAATAGTAAAACAAGTAGGGGTTAAATGGATGAATAACGCCATTAAGCTTGAGCTGCAAAAAAAAAGAAACAAGTGTGGAGGGATTTAAAGAAAGGGGTGACCTGCAGGCACACGAACGGTATAAAGTGCAGGCCAGAAAGGTAACGAGTGTGGTAAAAAAAGCAAAAGCGGATTATGAAAGGAAACTAACCTTGCAAGCAAAAGAGAATCCCAAACAGTTCTTTCAATATGCTGCAAGCAAGAAAAAAAACTGTACATGGCAAAATGATTTTAAGGAATGATGATGGTAAGGAGGTCACTGAATCAGTCGATATAGTGGAGTTACTGAGCGCGCACTTTGCAAAAGCATATCATCCAGGTGGTGACATTGAAAAAATGAAGGAACCATTGGATTATACGGGAATAGTGATGAACCTTAATGTGAACACATCTGTGGGATTGGATGGTATACCGGCACGGGTCTTGCGTGAAGCGGCTAAAGAACTATCAGTGCCCTTGACCATGTTGTTTAATCTGAGTCTCAGGTCTGGTTAGTCTCAAAGGTGTGGAAAGAGGGGAAAATAGTTCCACTGCATAAAGGAGGATCCAAGACTAGGGTTGCAAATTACCGACCGATCAGCATATCAGGAGTCGTTGTCAATGTCTTGGAGAAAGTAGTCAAGGGAAAAATACAGGAATGGATTGATGAAAACGAGATACTGTACAGTGGACAGCATGGCTTTGTGAAGGGTAGATCATGCTTCAGTAACTTGCTCAAGTTTTATAATAAGGTGACGGCTGAACTGGATAAGCGAAATGGGTTTACAGTGATACTGCTGGACCTGGCAAAGGCATTTGACAGGATACCACATGGAATACTAATCCGTAAACTACAACATATGGGAATGGATATAGGGTTGGTGAGATGGATAGGTGGTTGGTTGATGGAGAGATATCAAAGGGTAGTTTATTCAGGAGTAGAGTCCAAAAGACGGCATGTGACTAGTGGTGTGCCACAGGGTTCTGTTCTTGGACCACTGCTGTTTAATCTGTTCATTAACGATTTAGGGAAGGATCTAAGTGGAACACTTTATTTGTTTGCTGATGATGCAAAGTTGGGTAGGGCAATAGTGAATGCAGAAGATGTCAAAGTCTTGCAGGATGACTTAGATAGATTGGAGTTCTGGGCTAAGGAGAATGGATGTCAATTTAATGTGACAAAATGTAAGGTTATGCATTTTGGGGTGAAAAGATTAGCAGCAGTATACCACATAGGTGGAAGTACTCCAAGAGATTGATGAGGCCAGGGACTTGGGAGTGTTGGTAGATAGGGTGATGAAGTTTAGGGGGCACATTGCAAAAGTAGCTAAATCAGCTCATCAACTCACTTGGTTGTTGAAAAATACCTTGACGAGCAGAGACAAGCAAGTTATTGTACCTCTGTACCGAGCCTTGATAAGACCTCATCTCGACTACTGTGCCCAGATTTGGTCACCTCGGTTCCTTCTTGATGGGGAGGAGGTGGAGAGGATCCAGAGGCGAGTGACTAAGATGATAACAGGTCTATGGAATGAACCATATGAGAACAGGTTGAAGATTTGTGGGTTGCAGAAACTAGTTGATAGGCGGAAAAGGGGAGATATGATTGAGACATTCAAATTGCTAAAGGGATTCTATAGGATTAATTCAGAGGATATTTTTGAGATCAGGACTGGTGGTGGGAGAACTAGGGGACACCTATGGAAGCTGGGAAAGAGTGTGGTTAGCAAGGGTGTTAGAGCTGGGTTCTTTACTTTTAGAGTGGTAAATGAGTGGAATAAGCTGCCATAGTCTGTTGTGGGTGCTATGACGGTGAACGAGTTCAAGGCAAAGTATGATAGATACTGTGAGCATGTAATTGCATAGTTGTGTGGACATGATGTTTAGGGCCTCCCTGGATGAATCTAAGGACTCCTGGAGTCGCCCGAAATAATAATAATAATTATTATTATTTATTTATTAAGAGATCCATAAATAATTAAAATAAAAAAAAACTAAAACGCATTATATTTGATATTTTTTTAAATTACAACTTAATAGATGTGTACATAAAATGACACCCAAGTCTTTTAAGATATACACTATATTGACAAAAGTATTTGGACACCTAGTTGTGGTTAAAAAATGCGTTTGAATTACATTTCTATACCGAATGAAACCACCCTTGGCCTGAATGACAGCAATTACCCTTCAGGGCATGTTGTCATCAATATCTGATACGTCCAACAGGAACAGTCTTCTATTCCTCTCGCAAAGCTACCACAGTGCTGATGCTGATGAGAGCAGCTGTACTCTGGAGCGAATTCGTTCTGATTCATTACAAAAATGTTCGATGGGGTTGGTGTCTGGACTCTGAACTGACCAGTCCAATATTTCAACATTGGACACGCAATGCACTATGGCAGTATTTCTCAAAGTGTGGTAGGCGAACCCCCGGGGTCCGCGAAAGGTCTTCAGGGGTTGGTGGCAATTTTCGGCTATGTATCATTAACGCATGGAATAAAATTTAAGTTTGAGATCGTAAAACGTTCCTATTGTATCACTGAATAAGGTACAGAGACATCTGCAGGCTGTGTAATATGTTTCTCAACAAACAGTGCAATTAGAGACAACTGAGTTAAAACGGCACTAACTACCCACATAAAATGCTGTATAGTAGGCAATCAAAACCATATGGTGCAACGGCAACATGTGGTTTTGTTTGAGTGAACGTGTTAAAACTAAGAAATATATAGTGAATATGTTTCAGATATTATATAAGTAATTCGGTTGAAGAGAATTAGCATTTCAACTGAACTGTCGGTTTGCCTTTGTCAATTAGTAACGCGATCTTTTGTTAATACCACACCAATCATACGAACGTGTTCATAGCTGCTTTATCTCTACTGGCCTACCATTGCTGTCTGTTTCGAGTTCTGCTTTCACTTGTCATTTGTTGAAGGACTGTTCGTTAAATACGGTAATTTTTTTTAGCTTTCAAATTCTTAAGTATGGATCACTGGTTAAAGACTACATTTTTTAAAATGCGCAAAAGAGAGGAACATAGTAGATATAAGTAGCTGTCAGTAACAAGAAACTGTTGATATTGTATCTGGATCAAGTGAAATTGATAAGGGTGTGTCGTCTGACATCTCTAAAGAACCAACTAGGAAGAAGATGAGAAAACGTCGTAAGTACGATATAAATTACTTGAAATGTGGATTTTCACGGACGGGAAATGAAGAGGAACCTATTCCATTATGTGTAATTTGCGGTGAAACTTTAAAAAATGAAAGCATGAAACCATGTAATTTAAATCGCCATTTTGAATCGAAACATAATGAATGCAAGGCCAAACCTGTCGAATTTTTTCAAAGTAAACTAAAAAATTTATAAGAATCTCAAAAAGTGATGTCGATCGTGCCAGGAGGTGAAAACATGAAGGCTTTAGAAGCTTCATATCGTGTGTCGCTATTAATAGGAAAAAGTGGTGCAGTGGAAACAATTGGTGAAACTTTGGTCAAGCCTGCAGCAAAAATAATAGCGGAAATTATTATCGTAGAAAATGCAAAAAGATCTTTTCATCGGATTTGCCTTTCAAATAGTACCGTTCATCGGACAATCACTGAAATGTCTGAAAATATAAAACAATCATTGTTATCCGATATACGTAAGAGTCGTTATTATTCGTTGCAGGTAGATGAATCCACCGACATTACAAATTTGCAAATCTTCTAGTGTTCGTTAGGTACGAAAAAAATAAAAAAAATTCATGACGACCTTTTATATTGCCAACCCTTGCCAGAACATACAACAGGAGAAGAAATATTCAACAGTATAAATACCTTTATGCATCAAAACAAGCTTGATTGGAAAAGTTGTGTTGGAATAAGCACGGAAGAAGCGAAATCCATGGTCGGATCTAAAAAAGGGCTTGTTTCAAGGATTCAAGCTGTTGCACCAAATGCAAAGTCGACACACTGCTGCATACGCAGGGAGGCTTTGGCTACATATATGATGTCTACAGACCTAAGAAAAGTTCTTGATGAAGCTGTATAAATCATAAATTATACTAAAGGCCGTCCTCTAAACGCCAGACTTTTCTCTCAACTTTGCAAAGAAAGGGAAGCAACTATACACAACTTCTTTTCCATACCGATGTTCGTTGGCTTTCTCGTGGAAAAGTCCTTACTCGTTTATTTGAACTTCGGAATGAACTACAAGTTTTTCTTGATGAAAAGTTTGAATTGAAAAAGCATTTACATAATTGGAAATGGCTCAGCCAATTAGCATACCTGACGGATATATTTACTGTATTAAATAGTCTTAATTTATCTTTACAAGGCAAGGAAATTTCAATATTTCATGTCCAAGATAAAGTGAACGCCATGTTGGCAAAAATGAAGTTATGGCAAAAACGGGTTGGTAATGGAGAATTTGACGCGTATCCATCGCTTCATGAATTGTTCGCAAGTTCAAATGAACAAATTGATGATGATGTGAAAATTACTATCATGCAGCATTTAAAAATCTTACAAATGAATCTAGAAAAGTATTTCCCTGAATTGGACATTAACATTGAGTGGATAAGATACCCTTTCAATAAAAACAAATTTATGCCAAAGGGTCTATCGCCAATAGAAGAACAACTTTTAGACTAGCTTCTGATGGTTTCCTAAAAAATAAATACAGCGAGAATACGTTATCATCATTTTGGATACAAATACAGAATGAATTTCCTGAATTAACAGATAAAGCTCTAAGGTTTATTTTTCTATTTCCAAGTTCATATCTGTGCGAAGTTGGATTTTCAGCCCTTGTAGATATTAAGACGAAGAAGAGGAATCGCATTATAGGTGTCGAACCGCATCTGAGATTGAAATTAACAACTATAGAGCTAAATTTTGCTTTAATTTTATCTCACCATAAGCAATTTTATTCCTCTCATTGATGATAAATTATTTCAAGGAAGTAAAACTTTATAGTATCTTTATAAAGTTTGTTCTATTAATAATAAAACATATTTTTTGTTTACATGAATATATAAATTCAAATAAAATAGATATTTAATTTTTTAATATTTTAAATTAATCAATAATTTTAATTAATTTATTCGTTTTAATTAATGAATTTATTTATTTTTAATTAATTAATTAGGAGGTATTAGTGATAATAAAAATTTAAGAAGGGGTACACGAATATCTGAAGTTTGGGAAACACTGCACTATGGCATGGAGCATTGTCATGCTAAAACATGCAAGGGTCACTGCCGAAGTACTTCCACAGCATCGGAAGCATGAAGGTGTCCAGGTAGCAATCATACATCATATCCACCAACAATGAACCAAATCCCATACAGCTGAAGCACCCAAATAACATTACCGAGCCTCCACCAAACTTGGCAATTGGAAGGATGAAGTCCTGCTGGAATCGTTCCTCAGTAATCTCCTGATCAAAATACGACTTTCAGAGTCAATCAAAAGTAAAACATTTGGATGCGTGATCGTCACTCCTCAAAACCCCTTCCCAGTCATCTATGGTCCAAGAACGGCATTAAACACACCAGTCCAAACGTAGTTTGCTGTTGAGGGGAAGTGATTGTGACCTGTTCGCAGCAGCTCTGCTGAGGTAACCTAAGCAATCCAACTCTCTGCGTATAAGTCATGGTGGATTTCGGTATACTGAGACCGGTAGAAATGTCATGGATCTTTAAAATGAATATAATGATGTGACACTCAACTACCATCCCAGGTTGGAAGGGTATCAGTTCAGCTGAATATGGCATCTTGACATCGAGTACAGTGCAAAACATACAGCACATCCCACCTTTTATTACCACACTTATGCAGACATTCCCTGAATATTTGCATGTGGTAGGATCAGAAATTTGGATGGCACATTAGGTGCCAAAATACTTTTGTTAACATAGTGTAATGCCACATTTCACAGGGGGATGCTGTTGATAATCCGTGGCATTATATGAAGTGAAGCGGTAAGTACTTAAACATCGTTTATCGTTCGTCGCACGCTCGCGCGCGCGCACGCACGCAAGCACACACACACACACACACACACACACACACACACACACACACACACACACACACACACACACACACACACACACACACACACACACACACACACACACCTTAGAAATTATTTTGAATTTTCCAGATTAAAAGTGTAACCTCACATACTGCTTGGAAACAAGTTAACGAACACCATACTTGGAGGAACAAACAGCCACGGCGCCCACCTTAATAAGATGTAGGACATTCTTTCGCCGCGATAACTGAAGCAGTTCTATGGGGCATACTTTCCATAAGCGTACGATAGCGATCGATGGGAATTTTGGACCATTCTTCCTTCAGGCATTTAATGAGGTCCTGGACTGTTGTGGTGCGAGCGTCCCTAACTCGAAGCTTCAGTTCATCCCAGAGATGTTTCGTAGAGTTGAGATCCGTGCTTTGTGAAGCCAGTCAAGTGTGGTGATGTTCATGTCCACAAACCATGCAGTTCCAGCAGAAGCCTTTTGACACGGTGCATTATCTTACTCAAAGAGACTATGGTCAATTCCTTAGAAACGCCACAAAGTAGGAAGCATTGCATCAGCAAAAATGCAGTTCATTTTTGTTGGTTTACTATATTTGTATATTTTCATATCACACTACAGTGGCAGGATTATTCATCAAAACGTTTTTTAAAATCCCATTAATAGACTTAATGCAGTGGACATAAACTCCACATTTAGTTCTTTCCTGTTGCTCACATCTGCAATATGGATTATTCAGTCATTTCGTACAATTTCCAACTTAACTGTAAATAGAGCTCAATAGAGCCTGTGTAGCTCAGTGGATGTGGCGTTTGCATACCACGGCGCTTGGCCGCACAAAGGAAGACTTGGTTTCGAGTCTAGTCGGCTACCAGAGGAAATTTTTCTGTCTTTTTTCGACAGGTTCCCGAGTTAATCGATCTCTGGTATGGAAAGTGGGTTTTTCCTCCAGGAAACTCGGGTTTTTTGTCCCGCAAACTCAAGAAAATCGACCGTAGAATCCACATTATTTCAGACATTAAATATATTGTGTTAGGGTTAGGGACCAGGAGATGGCGGCACATTTGAGCCGGTTCTCTTCAATATGTACCGCTTAATTAGTGATAGCCTTGGGCCATCTATCTCTGATTGGTACCAGTGGAGATTGAACTGCCCACTCAGTCTCCAAAAGTTAGATAGGGCTAAATGGCCTCGCCTACTCTCGTATACTGGAATAAAAAGGCGTTAGCTGATTTTATTATTATTATTTTTTTAAAACTGTAAATGAACAATGTATTTCTGATCAATGGCATACATTTATCAGAATCCTAAGTGTACTGCAGCCATATTATGGAATAAGACAAACTAACTGTTATATTTATAGAAATATGGTAAACTGGCCAATTCATTCGTTTTCAATGAACATTCTTCGATTCAAAATCCGGTGTCAGATGGGTTACATACTAGAAATTCGAAATTGATATACAAAATAAAATACGTCAACTATTTAGACGCAGTTAATAAAGGTGGCGTATTATTAAGTACTGAAAAAAAGAGAAAAAAAAAACGGAATAAGCAAAGATGGAAATGTAAGAATTTCGACAATACTGAAAAGTAGACCAATAGTAAATTAATTTGGAAGAAAATTATTGATAGAAAGCTGGTAATAATGTAAACGTGCTAGTTCAGCATTATAATGTAAACGTGCTAGTTCAGCATTATAATGTTAGCCGTGTTGGAGTTTCATAGTATCGGCTTCACCAAGTTGAGTACATAGCGATTTTAATGATGATTGGAGGAATTAACAATTGGAACTGAAGAGAATCGCATGCAATTATGGTGCATTTACTGTCTGTATGGAATGCATATGAAAGATTTATTACAATCGCATTTTATCCATCCATGGAATGTATTGAAAGAAAATTACTTCAAGTGTTGCGATAAAGCGACATTTACCAGAAGTTCCGATGTGATTTTAGCTTAGAATTATCATTGTTACAGTTTGAAATGTTATCTGAATGATACGATCTCTCTCTTTCTGTGTGTGTGTGTGTGTGTGTGTGTGTGTGTGTGTGTGTGTGTGTGTGTGTGTGTGTGTGTGTGTGTGTGTGTGTGTGTGTGTGTGTGTCTGGTGTTTTCTAATTTCTAAACTCAGATTTTAAACTCGATTGTTTACTAAACGGGAAATTTTAATTACACAACTTTAAATGCTATCAAATTTCTTTACTATTTTGATTGTAAATTAAAAGTAAAAAAAAAATGTAAAAGTAAGATTATAAATCCTCTGATATAGTATATTATAACATCTAGAATTTTCGTAGATGTTTCTTGAATTGGATAGAGTTTATTGAATTCCTTATTTTTCTCCATAATTTGTGTTAGCATAATATTGTCTGTACAAGGTATGGTCTTTTAAAATCGAATTTTTATTTTATCAGTCATATTTCTAAAGTTTAATATTTCTATAATATTTTGTTAGATTTATGGAAATATTTTATAAAATGTATTATATGCTTCTTTAAGTAAAGTGTTTTCTTTGTAATTGTACATTTATCTTTAACACCTTTTTATTTTTGACATAATATTATTACTATTATTATTTTGCAATTTTTTTTTTTTTTTTTTGAATTGAGAGATTCGATTTTTATGGCGACTGTGAAGTACTCAGTGAATTCGGTGATGTGATTTGATTGATATATAAAGGTAAGACTTTGATTTAGTTGCAATTTAGAAATTGTCCTGATTTCTTAAAAGAAAATACGTCATTGGATTTTAACGGTAGCTATCGTAAAAAAAGCTAACTTGTGGAAAACTTTTCCAGTTGCATTCGATACAAAGGAGTGCATTTTGATTGAGATTCACTCAGCGATAAGTAAGGTTTTGTTACTAATTCTCAGTTTTAATAATTGACCAACCCCAAATCCAAACCTACTAGTCGTAATTATGACTGACATAGATACCGACGCCCTGATAGAAACACTAGACAAAGGTCTGGCTCTAAGCGTACTCAAAAAATTACTAAAAAAATTTGAAGTGGAATGGCCAGGTTATTTGAACCTGTACTCCACAACGAGAGATAATGTGGAAAGTGAGGATTCTGCTAATACAGAGGAAAAATTGAATTTGGTGGTCTCCAATCCCCCCCCCCCCGGATCAAGGAGAGTCCCACCCGCGGAAAAAACGCAAAACACAGTCGACAGAATCACATACAGATGAAGGTATGGAAAAAGACGGACACAACTCTGACCCTCCTACCTCCACTAAAGAGAAATTGCCTCCAATTATCTTAAGAGAAAAGAATAGGTGGACAGAACTACGGGCCACTATGACTAGTCTACAGATTGCATACACTACTGCAAAGAATTTAGACGATGGTATTAAAATCCAACCCGCCACTATAATGGACTATCGCAGACTCACAAAGGAGCTAGACAATAAAGGTGTACAATACCACACCTTCACCCTTGACTCCGAGAGGAGCCTGAAGGTGATTCTTCGTGGAGTATCAGAGCACATACAAACAGAAGACATAGCTGCCGATCTCTGCTACCAAGACCTACCACCCATCAAGGTCAGCAGAATGACCAGAGCAGACAAAAGTCCGATGCCACTCGTCTTAGTAAAGATTCACCAGGCATATAAAAACATATATGACCTAACTTCAATTTGTGGGCTAAAAATCAGCCCAGAACCGCTAAGAAAAAGAATCTCATCAGGACAGTGCCACAGGTGCCAAAAATATGGTCATGTCCAGAGATTGTGTAAAGCGGAATACAAGTGCTTAAAATGAGGGGAGAGCCACCCCACATATACCTGCACTAAGCCAAAATCCACCCTGGCTAAATGTGCAAACTGTGGGGGCCCGCATCCAGCAAACTATAAAGGATGTATACAACACCCAAAAAACAGACGATCTGCTTCCTCTACTAATCTACAAAAATCAGCAGCAGTAGCTCCAACTCCTCAACCCTCCAGAGGTCGATAAAACACGATACAAAACCAAATGCCGCAACCAGAAGCCCCGATCGAAGCAAACCTCAATCGGCAGACAAAGTCCTACGCAGAAGTAGTCCGCTCAACAAAGACCACTCAGGAGCAATACAACCCAAATTTAGCAGCAGTCATTACAAACTCCCTTGCAAATATGCTGCAAGACTTCAGCAAATCTAACCCCACATCGGACTCCAGAAAAAGATTTCTGCAAGAAACCCAATCCATCCTAGTAGCTCTCATAAATGCATAAAAATAAAAGCACTCCAGTTTCCCTACAGATGATTGCTTGGAACGCTAATGGACTTAAAAACAAGATTCTGGAACTCCAAGAGTTTGCACAAAGATACAACCTAGACATCATCTTAATAAACGAATCCCACTTAAGACCAGCAGACAACCCCAAAGTTAGAGGATACCTTCTCCACAGAAATGACAGAATAAACTACAGAGGAGGAGGCACCGTTATTTTCATAAAAAACCACATCGATCACCACTCTGTAACCAGCCCCTCAACCAAAAATCTAGAGCTCACAGGAATAGGAGTACCCACTACCTCAACTGGGAAACTAACACTTTATGCAGCTTACAACCCTCCATCAAACAATCTATTATATTCAGATCTAGATGCCGTCCTAGGCAATAATGATCAAGTCATCATTGCCGGTGATCTAAACGCGAAACACCCGACATGGAACAGTAAAACCACGAACAGAAATGGCTACACACTCTTCAGCTACTTCAGTTCAAATTATGCATTGGTGGCAAGCCCTGCAGAACCAACCCATCACAGTACGTATGGCACAGCTAACATACTTGACATTGCTATATTACAAAATATTAAGCTACAGTACAGCCTAGTCTCTTTAAACGAGCTGACATCTGATCATAACCCAATCCTGCTCCAGCTGGGAAAGTAAGAACAACTGCTGCCTCCTCCCCACTCCTTTATCTTATGGAAAAAACTTCCAGAAGTACTATCAGAACACATTGGACCTATCCCTCACATCAGATTCATAAAGAAATTGAAAATGCTGTCAAAACTCTGGCTCAGCAAATCAACTCAGCCATAAAGGTTGTCCCCTACCAAAACCACTTTTAAGCCAAACCGACTTCCAGAAGACATCATGGATCTAATTAGGAACGAAAACAAAGCAAGGAAAAGGTACCACAACACCTGTGCACCTCAGGACAAGGGGATTCTCAACAAACTGAACAATGAAGTTAGAGAAGCACTTAAAGCTTACAGGAACAAAACTTGGGAAGCCAAACTAGCCTCTGTATCACCGGGCGATCACTCCATCTGGAACATATTAAGAAGTCTCAGAAACAAAAGCAAATCTCTTCCCCCACTCAAGTCAGACATGGGACTAGTACACACGGAAGAAGAAAACGCTGAAGAAATAGCAAAGAACCTAGAAAAAAGCCCTACATATGACAACTTGGACTTCAAGCATGTGTATAAAATCCACCTCCATGTCAGACATGCACTGAAAGTCACCGATACCTGCAACAACATACCTCCAAACACCTCACCAGCGGAATTCTATGAAATTCTAAAGAATAATAAAGCCTCTGGCCGAGATGGCATATCAAATAGAGTAATAAAACTGCTGCCCCGAAGAGCTGTCGTATATCTCACCACCATAATCAACGCCATGTTCCGATTTAACTATTTCCCCAGCTATTGGAAAGTCGCAGATGTAGTCCTAGTGCATAAACCAGGTAAAGATCCACACCTGCCTGAAAGCTAATCTCAAACTTAGGCAAAATTGCTGAAAAAATCATTCTCTCTAAACTCCAAGCCTCAGTAAATGAGTTAAATATCATTCCTAAGGAACAATTTGACTTCCGACAACATCACAATACTACTCAACAAATTTATAGGATAATTGAGTATATCACCACCGGATACAATTGGCACCAGCACACTGGAGCAGTCTTCCTTGACATAGCGAAAGCTTTTGACAAAATATGGCACTTGGGATTACTACACAAACTCATTTCAGCAGGTATACCATCAAGTATCGTCCACCTAATTAAATCTTACCTCCAGGACAGACACATACAAGCCAAAATAAATGGTAGAGTTTCAAGTCAGCGACGGATCTCTGCGGGAGTTCCTATTCCATATGGCAGACATCCCACACAATCCAATGTCATCCATCTTAGCACTTTATGCGGATGACACAGCAGTTCTTGCCAGATCTCTACGACCTCATCTTGCCATAAAAAGTTGCAAGAAAACCTGCTACAACTAGAACATTGGTCCTCCAAATGGAGATTATAAGTGAATCCCCAGAAGAGTGTAGTAATACTTTTCACCAGAAGAATGGCAACTCCCATGGGGGACCTTTATCTTTTCAACACCAAAATCCACTGGCAAACAGAAACAAAATATCTTGGAGTAATTCTGGACAAAAGATTAACGTTCAACCCACACACCAAAGCCTTATGTACGAAAGTATCTAAAACCATTGCACAACTTTACCCTCTAATAAATAGAAAAAGTAGACTGAATACCAAAATCAAAGTGCTCCTCTACCTGCTGACGATCCGCCCCATGATGACATATGCTTCTCCAGCCTGGAGCCACACATCCAACTCCAACATCCTCAGGCTGCAGAGAGTGCAAAATAGGTGTTTACGCATGATATTGGACGCACCGTGGTTTGTAAGGAACGTGCAACTGCATAGAGATACAAACATCCCTTACATCTACTCCTTCCTATTAACTACAGCAGAAAAATTCTTCTCAACGATCTCTACACATCCCAACGATCTAGTTAAACAAGCAGCAAACTACCAAGAGACTGACCTCTTCAAATACAAGAGGCCAAAAGCCATCCTAAATACTTGCAACAATGACTAATCTCCATGCCCCCCCCCCCCCAGGGCGAGCTCTCAGCTCATAAATCTTTCCTTCAATTCATCCTCCCTATCAGACAACGGGGAATAAAAGCATCTTGCTTCACCCTTCTGGCCAATGATGTTATGTTATATTATGTTTTTTTTTTCAAATGGAGGGATGAATCAATCGACCGTGAAATGCGGTGATTGATTCATTCAATCCAATACCTTTTAGAGAGTAATGGATGGCAATGCTAACACTGAGGCTCGGCTATTGCTGTTACCCTCCTGCCATGATCAGCGCTTTAATTGCTTGATAACGCCTTATCCATACACTGTTCTCTACAGATAACGGGGAAGATGAAAAGCATTCTTGCTTCGCCCCTTTAAGCCAGTCCTTATAAGGATTCCTTTTATTGTTTTTTGTTGAAAGTATGGATGTTGTAAATGCGGAAATTTTTACTACATTGTCCTATCATATTTTTAAACAGTGTTAAAATATTTCTATTTTTTCCTTCTTCTAAACTCTTGCCAAATTTCCATGTGTTCGGATTATGCTTATTTAATTTCGTAAAATTCTCTACTCTTCCCCCTCCCTACCCCCGACTCTTTTTATATCCTCTTATTTCTAAAGTTATTGCTTTATCGTTACATTGTTCTTTGATTATCTAATATGATCTCGACCGTTAAATGTTATGATTTTTGTCTCATTTTGCGAAATATTTAAATTATATTGTTGACTTATTTTATTTAATTCATAAACTGATTTCACTAAAAGCTCGTTATCCCATATAATTTTTGTACAAGTTCCGAGACATTTATTTCCAGCTTTCTCTAATGCATTTGCAATACTTTTCCATTTTTCAATATGTTAGGTTTGTTTATTTTCGTTAATATACTGAATTAATCTTTTTTTCGTATAAACCTTAAATAGGCTTTTTTCTTCGAAGATGGATTTTCCCAATACTTTAAAAATATTCGTTTTTCTTACTTGGCATTTTGCAAATTTTTCAACTTTACTTTGACTTGTATTAAATAGTGATTTTGAACTGACATCTGCGCCTCTATAGGCTCTTACATCATCAAAAAGATTCAACTTTTTTCCTTTCCTAGAAAGTAATCTATTATTGATCTACTACTTCATGTATTCCACGTGAAATTATTTAGCCCCTTAAAACTAAAAAAAAAAAAAAAAAATAGTTTATTTATATGCAAATTCTTGACACGTAAAATTTCGTAGTTCATCATTAACCAGGCAGAAGTTGATCAAATAAACAAATAACCTTACAATATTTCAAATAGTAAACCATGAGCGCTTTCTGCTTTTATCATGTAATTACCCGACTTAGCTGTTAATCCATCCTATGGTGATTGTAGAAGATTAACAGATTAATGTAACGAAGCTACCTTCAAGTAGCTTTCCTAATGGAGTATATATATTTTACTTTATTCCTGCTAATCTACTGTTTTCTGTTATTGAAAAAAAAAAAAAAAACGGTTCCAGAAATTTCAGAGCATTTTCAAGTCATCACGTGAAAAAATCGACATAATTTTCACTGAACAATATTCATGGTTTTTGTTTATCCAATAAAAGCGTTTGAGTATGTGAACTGGGAACAGATTAGTTATCCGCTAAAATTCATCTCTGAAGGCTACCACAAGACGTGCTGTTAGTGTCATCAGCAAGAACCATCCGGGAGTCCCATTCATGATTTAAACGGTCAGGAAGCAAGAATTTGTCTCTGCACCATGATCTTTAGAGTTCGTTAGATCTTTAGACTTCTGCAACCAATCTTCAAATCGCTGTTAACATTTTCCAAACTTACGAACCAACTGGACAGCGAAAACATCGAAAAGACACAAGTGCTTCACCTATCTTCTCAAACTGATTAAAAACAAGGATCTGTCATTCAAATGAATGGTAACTTTCAGTCAATCAACTGATGAATGTTACAAATACAATTAGCAACATTATTAGATTCTCGGCAGTCATCTCTTAGTAAATGATGATACTGATGAATAAATTCAGTTTTTGTTCGAAACACGATTGCTTTAGCTTTAGGAAGTTAGTGAAAATGAGTCTTTGATGGCAGCTGCACCTGAAATCTTGATCTATAAGGCTGTTGCCATCAAATACTCATTTTCTCTAACGTCCTAAAAGTTGCATTATCGCATTTTAAACAATAGTCAAACTGGAACATATACGAAAATTACCCGAAAAACTGGGAAAAGCATTTGTGCTTTGATGAATCCTCATCTGGAAGATGGCGAATTAATTTCAGTATTTTTTACTAAGATAACTCCTCTGGGAATTAAAAGGAAGAAAAAGGAACAAGAGGAGAGCCAAAAATGCCCTGCCAATATAAATAATTTTCATATCGCCATAGGCAATGAGAAAGCTCTAGGGCAGTCCAAATGGAGAGACCTCCTCAACAATGATCATCTCCTAAAAGTACATGTACCCACACTGTGAAAGATCTCTTTAGCCATCTCCAGTTTCACCACTACCTTTTCAGAAGAGATTTATACTTGTTCGAGAATGGCCTACAATGGTGATGATGAAGAAGAGGAGAATGAGATGGAATCTGAAAAACAGCGGTTATGAGGAGAAATAATTTATTAATATTAACCCTTCGACAAGTAATAGTACTAGACTGATTTTATTAACAACAATATTGGAATTCCATTTCAATGATTCTTAAACATTTTATCGACTTCATTCCATCAAGAATGAAGTCAACATATTTCAATACAATAAATTAAGACAAAATAAAATAGTGTGGCCATTTATTTTTTATTAGACCTGATTAACGGGTCCTTCTAACAGACATTATTTTATTATGTATAATTTACAAAAATAGTTTGTATTTTTATATTTGTTTTTCTTCTTTATATGTAAATTAATAAAAACGCATATTACTGAAAAAAATTACTTGAATAGTGCTTCTGTTGTACAGTCAGAAGGATCACGGGACATAATGAAATGAAATAATGCGAAACTTGACATGATTTGAAGAATCTTTCTGAAGATATTTTCACTGAAATCGAGATAGCCAATCTAACTATAATAAGAATAATGATGATGATCATGGTGCTTATGCTGCCCAAAGAAATAGCGTTCTAAGTTCGATTCTAGTCACCAACTAGAAGAACCTTTCCAGTCTTGCTTCGACCAGTTCCCAAGTTAGTCGGTCATTGGCATGAGTAATAGTGCCGGCCCTAGGAATTTTGCCGCCCCGTGCAATAGCATATTTTGCCTCCCCTTACCCCTAAAAAAACTCTTTTAATGGAGTCTTAAAAGCCACGATGTTGAAGCCTAGCTTAACATCGTGGCTTTTAAGACTCCATTTAGATATTTATGCCAAACCCCGCTTTGTTTTTGAATATCGCGTTCTTTTTTTTCAGGTGCAGAATCGTTTGCGATATTCAGGTGCAGAATATCGCAAACGATTTTCGTTTGCGATATTCTGCACCTGATAGTTTTTTTTTTTTTAATCAAAGGACCTCTTCAGTATGAATTTAAAAAAATTTATACTGAATTTTATCAGACATATTGGAATGTTAAAATTATTTTAAAAGCCAAATCCTAATAACTGTATCAAAAAAGTATTATTAGCAATCACTGTACAACTGTATTATTAAAATACATAAATATAGTCCATATTTATGTTTTGATTCTATTTCTTTAATTGGTTTACTCTTAACCAGTTATCTCATTATGATCGTTTGGTGTCATTGGTTAAATGAGATTTATCCTCAGTCAAAGTCAACTCACGGCCAACAATGGAATCGGAAATAAATGCAAAATAGGTGTTCTACTATAGTCACGCAGGGCCGGCTCTAGAATTTTTGACGCCTCAAAACTACCCTCAAATTAACTTTTGGATTTTGAAAACCATTATATTCAACATTAGCTTCATGACCATTAATTTTTAATATAGTACCATTAATAATAATGCACGTGATTAAAATACTGCATGTTCATAAAATAAACCATCGACTTCATCAATTGACAATTAAATGAAATGTAGTAATAATTTATTACTTACATATATGAATGATCTTCACATGTACAATGGTGAACTGTTGAGTAACACTTAACTATAGATTTAACTATAGACTTAACTCACGCTAAAGAAAGGCCATCTTTCTTTACCGTGATAGTCAATGAAGGTAATGTAGAAGCTTGCAGGATGACTTAAATACCTTTGCCCATACTGCCAATGTATTTACTTCAACGTGGCTAAGTTGAAGGCAGTGCACTTTGGGAGGATGAGATCACATGCTGTATACTATATTAATGGAAACGAACTGCAAGAAGTTGACGAAGCAAGCCACTTGAGGGTAATTGTGGACAAAACTTAAGTTTAGCGGGCTTATTGCAAAGGAGGTCAAAACAGCACATCAAATTGCATGGTTGTTGAAGAATACACTGACAAGCAGGATAGGGAAGTTATTGTTCCACTTTATAAGGCATTATTAAGGCCGCATCTGGACTACTGCACACAGATCTGGCCACCTGGATTCGTTTGCAATGAAAAGTGGTCGCGAGGATTCAGATGCATGTGACAAAGATTGTGGTAGATCTGTGGAATGCTTCCTATGGGAATAGAATGAAGGTTTGTGAGTTCCAAAGACTAGCTGATAGTCGTGAGAAAGGAGTATGATCGAAGTTACTAAAGGGGTTTTATAGGATTGACACTGATGACTTTTTTTTCTGTTCAGTGCAGTAGGGGGAGAGAAAGAGAGGTCACCCTTAAGAAAGATAACACATTTTTGCCTTTATTTTATTAGTGGATCCACATTTTTTAAACAATTATTGCTTATATCTTATATGCCATCTACAGAATCTACACGAGTACGATATAAGAAATTATTGTTTAAAAACAAGAATGCGAGTTAGGAGGGTCTAAATTTTCTACGCCAACATTCAACTACCTATTCTTTCTCTTTTTTTAAGATAAAAAGGAAGGGTAGTTCCTCGTTTGAGGTCTACTTGCTCTAGGCATTTACTCTGTTTATTTCAATAATTGACATAACAGAGTAAATTTGTGAACATATCCAATTTTTATCATTTTAATCGATTTTTATTTTTATTTTTATTATTTTAAATGAATCCTCTAATACATTTTATTCCCAAAGTAGTAGGTAGAGCTCCCTTCAGCTACGAATAATAACTGAATTGAAGGATGTCAACGAATCGAGAGATGCAGGGGAGAGATAACGGCAGATGAGTGCGCCATCTCGTGGTCTAGCACTGGTATTATTCTCTTTAATAGTGTGAGTTCTACGGTTGTTTTATTTTATTTATTTATTTTGGATGACGAGTCAAACTTCCCAGTTTCCATAAGGAAAAACCAAAGACTGACTAATTGGGAAACCAGTTAGTTTTACTTCTTCTTTGAATACCATAAATGGACAGCTCATCTCGGATTGCACAATCCTCCCAAATTCACAGCTAGATATTGCAATTTGTGTAACAACCATCAGCTTTATGAACTGTTCAGAGAACCCTTGAATTGTGAACATGCTTGAATGAAAACAGAAAGCATAGACCCACACCATATGCAGGCTTTAACCATAATTCTTATGGTTAAAGCCTGCATCCATATTGCGTGTGTTCTTGTGGACGGTTTGCCTGTTTTGTGAGATGAAAAACTCGAGTTTCCTAAAAAAAAACTCTGCCCCACAGTGTGAGACCGACTAACTCACTTTCAATTGAAACGCCATGATGAAGATTCTTCGCGTCCTAGACTGGATTCGAAGTCAGGTCGTTTGGATCAAAGGACGTCGTCGAAATTAACTGAGCTACAGAGCCTGAAAAGAAACCTCTCGCTTTTTGTCCCCCCCCCCCCAAGTACGACCTATAAGTATTATTTGTGTCATTATTAGAATGAAGTTTTTTTGTTATTTTTAATGCTAATCGCTTATAAGTTTGGGAAACTATAGCACATTACTAATAGGTAGAAAAATGTCATACTTTTGAACAAACAAATCTCCCCGCCCCACTTTTTTTACCCAACGACATTAAGGCTCCATTAGGCAGTGTGGTAATCTTATACAGTGCACTTAAAATCATGTACTACATGAAGACGTAACTTTCACGCGAGATTCGAACCCACTGTTCGAGTTACAAAAATGGCAAAACTGCTTGTATTTAGATTTTCCTTTAGAACAGTGTTAAGTGGCGTCCGGATGATACCGAAGTTTGAAGTTAAATGTAATGAACTGTGACCCAAAATGGGAGGGGGAGGAAGAAAGAAAAAACGTGTAAAATAATTTAAGAATGATATTCCCTCTTCTCCCAGTGCTTTCGAGTATGTAGGCTAATGATCCCCCCCTCCCACCTCATGAGTAAGGGAAATTTTTAAGTAATGAGCATGTGCAGTACTTTTACAATATCAGCCCTTCTGATAATTACATCCCTAACAATAAATAAATAAATAATATTTGTTCACATACTTTATGAAACGTATCACATATAAAAACATGAACTAAATTTTATGAACAGATACGTTATAATCTGCATTTTATCAATTTTTCATGTAAACTATAAAGCGCGTCCTTAGCCAAGCCGGAAGTAAAAAGCTTTAGTTGTAAAGAGCCAATACAGTGGATCGCAAGGAATATTTATTGTTGTTGTTTGAAGGTGAGTTACTATCTTTCTTCAGGGAAGGATGGGAAGGTTTTCTTTTCGAACACTCGAGTTCCTTTAAAAAGAATAAACCAGCCATAGAACGCATAGCTTTATTCACCACAAAAAATTGTTTAAAGGTATAGTCTTTGTTTATTTTAACACGGGATGATTTAGATTTTCTGTTTTTAACCAATTAATATGATGCTTAGTCTGACTTTAGCTAAAATAAAGAAATATATTTTCTTAAAGGACTTTTACATTTCTACTTTTCTTCATCACCTCGTTAATCGTCACATTTCAACTTTATTCAATATTGTAAACAACGCATTGACATATTGTTGTTTATCTCCACTTCTTTCCTCTTGTGATATGTTCCCCCTTGACTTTTCATGCTCTTACTGTCTGATTCCAATATCTTAATTATGAATTTCTTTGTTATATGGAAAATGGGAATCATAAATATATGGCAAATAAACATAAGGATGACTAGAAAAATGTGTTATAGAGCGTATAAAAGAAGAAACAAAAACATCACTACAAGCCAATATTACATTTTCCTATATTGTATTCTACGTTATCTTATTGATAATGCAGCCTCGTGAGTTATTTGAACAATTATGGATATTCGTAGTGGGAATCTTTATTCAATTTTATGCCTTCTATTCCCCCCCCCCCATGTTAAATCCATAATCTGTTCACATGTCAGAAAATGAAACTAAAAAAAACAAAAAAAAAACAGCAAGTTTAAAATAATCCGATTCGAGGGAGTTGTGCTGTTTCTTGCTCAGTTTTAACTCTTTTTCCGTTCTATCGTTATACATGACCGCTAAGGAATCTTCGAAAAGAAATACTCAAGAAAAAGCAATGTATGTGATCCCAATTTAGATGAGTTGATGCCAGAATGCTATGAGCTTATATACATTATTATTACTATTATTATTATTATTATTAATAATAGTAATAATATTAATTAAAAATTAAAATCTACATCCCAGACATGATAAACAAATTACCTTTTGAATACAGAAACCTTACAAACTACAATAGCCTGAAAAGAGCTCTAAAGACATACTACGAACAAGAAACACGCACCCAAAATACCATACAAACTTAATGAAACACAATATATTCGCTCAGGCTTCCAGTTCAGCGACGCATCAGTACATTCCAATTTATTGTGTGAGGGGGGAGTAGGGGTGAGGGGGGTGCGCGCGCGCGCGTGTGTGTGTGTGTGCGTGCGCGCGCGAATTTCTCAATCATAGATTCCTAACACAGCAAAAAAAAAAAAAAAAATACATAATAACCAACTGGTGTCATCCTCAGATAAGCTTACATTTAAGCTTCGAGGATGAAAGGAAAAAAAAAATTAGTTCTCATCCAAGATGTATCATATGTAATGAAACGCATGTAATGTACGTATCACAAGAAAACCAATGTATGTATTATATGTAAACCAATGTACGTAATGTAAATATGACATGTAAACAAATGTAAGTAATGTATCATATGTAAACAAATGAATGTGAAGTATATAATAACTGTAACAAATGTATGTGAAGTATATAATAACTGTAACAAATGTATGTAATGTATATAATAACTGTAACAAATGTATGCAATGTAAAAAAAAATTATTTTAAAAGTAAATCATGAGTTTACACCGTATGTTTGTGAAAATAAGGACACATAATATTCAGATTGCATATGTGTAAATACTGTTGTATAATCACACCTTTTCAAACTTGAAAAAAAAAATAGTAAACCACAACATGTAATATTGTACAACTTATGTAACTCTGAACAATATAATTGTAAATTATTATTATGATTGTTATATATAAAAAAAACTGTTATCATCATTACTATTTAAATCTCATTATATGTAGCACAAAGTGCTGAGCCTTGTAAAATAATATACTGAATAGATGATCATTGTACATATGTAAATATTTGAAAGAACAATAAAAAAATTAAAAAAAAATTATTATTATTATTATTATAATCCTCAGATAAGCTTACATATAAGCTTCGAGGATGAAAGCAAAGAAATTAGTTCTCATCCAAGATGTATCATATGTAACCAAATGCATGTAATGTACGTATCACGTGAAAACCAATGTATGTAATGTATGTATTATATGTAAACCAATGTACGTAATGTAAATATCACATGTAAACAAATATAAGTAATGTATCATATGTAAACAAATGTATGTAATGTATATAATAACTGTAACAAATGTATGCAATGTAAAAAAAAAATATTTTAAATGTAAATCATGAGTTTACTCTGTATGTTTATGAGAATAAGGAAATATAATATTCAGATTGCATATGTGTAAATACTGTTGTATAATCACATCTTTTCAAACTTGAAAAAAAAAATAGTAAACTACAACATGTAATATTATACAACTTATGTAACTCTGAACAATATAATTGTAAATTATTATTATGATTGTTATATAAAAAAAACTGTTATCATCATTACTATTTAAATCTCATTATATGTAGCACAAAGTGCTGAACCTTGTAAAATAATATACTGAATAGATAATCATTGTACTTATGTAAATATTTGAAAGAACAATAAAAAAAAAATGTTGTTGTTGTTATAGCATCATTAAAATCTCCTAAACAAGGACAAGATGTGACAAAATTGATGATACTCAGAAATCCACAGAGTCAACCAGTTGATAATATATATATACAGTATATAACCATCCAACATCTACAAAACACAAAGACAGTAAAACCATTACCATCACTCAGGTCGAAAAGATCCGATATCATGGAATTTTCTTCGATGCAGATATGAACTGGAATAGCCACATAAACCATCTACAAAACAAACTCCGAACAATAAGTGGCAAACTCTACAGGTTAAAAGACATCATTCCTACACGCATAAAAACACTAATATACAAAGCACTATGCCAAAATATACTCAGATACCTATAACAACGTATGCGTTCTGTGCACGCTAGAAATTAAATAGATTAATATCATTACAATACTTATAATAATCATAATTATTACTATTATTTACATATATAAATTATCAAATATATCAAACATATAAAATATAAAATATATCAAACATATAAAAATTATAAAATCAATAAATTATTAAAATTATCTCAAAAACCGCTCTACAGACCAACCATGGAACTATTCAAACGATTTCGTGACTAAAATGTACGAATGAGTAGTTTCCCACCGGGCGAAGACATTCTTTTCCCACTTAAAAACAATCAGATACATCTATAACCAAGTAGGATTCGAAATCTTAGTCCTTTTAGTTAAAAGCGGATATACGCTTTTAACCACTAGGCCAATCAGGTTAGCTGAGAACACCAGTAAATTAATTTAATAATATTAGAATCTAATATAAAATATTGATTATGTTATTATAATTAAGCATTGTATTTCTTGAAGATTTTGGCTAACTTATTGGAAATAGAGCTGATAAACGGATTAGTGATACGACCTTTCACATCATTACTCTTTTCGGCACGGTGTTTAGAAATCCATTGTTTATGATAACCATTCTTCTGAAAATTGATAAAAACAGCTTTAATTCTTTGGCGATCTCTTTTTCATCGCTGATAAGAGTACGCGCATGGGTTCCCAAAGGAGAAATAATACCAATTTTTTGAGGAGAATAATGATGGGACACGATAGTTGTGGGTTTTCTGTAGTAGAGATCTTTAGTTTTTCAAATGAACGAGATAGTTTTACATCAAGAAAAGGAAAGAACCACTAACTTCTATTTCTGCTGTAAATTTTTGTCTTAAGACGTTGAATATTTTTCACTTGGTTATACTATAAATTTTGCTTATACTTGATCAAGTATAAGTGATTGTTAAGTTGGTTCAAGAACTCTTGGACTAAATCTGGACCATAGTTCCAAATAAAATCCGCGCGGTTAGCCGAGTGGTTATGCGCTTCCCAACCATATGCCTGGGGAAGAAGTGTCCTGGGTTCGATACCCGTCGCTGACGTGAGGAGCTTAGGATCTTTCTCGGACTTAGCCAAGTTAGCCCGTCTTGGGCATGAACTGCAGGGTTTCTACCCACTTTATCTGGGGTTTTCTCTCTCCCAAGCAGGCAAAACCGGCCTTGAGAACTCAACGCTTCTACAGACATAGGATACACCGTGAGGCATAGGGCCAATATATATATATATATATATATATATATATATATATATATATATATTTGCTAGTACAGGTGATAGAGGGGGATGCCTATGGCTAACCCGTAATTTTGTTTGTAGATCGTGTTTCTAAAAATGAAGTACCTGAATTTATACATTGACTTAAGAGTGTCATGATTTTTAGATAATTTATTTTGTGAAAGAAGTAACACTTCTTCCGTGTGCATATTAATAGAGAAGTCACATGACAGCTGACTAAAATTTCATCCTTTTGTAGATGTATATCTTTAATCGTGGAAATAGAAAGTGTTCGGAATTTGAAATGTAGGAGTTAGAAGAACCTGTAAGAGCTTTCAGTATTTTGTCCATTTCATAACTGCACCTTATTTAACTAAGAATTCTTCATTTTTATAAAGCAAGGGTTGATGAGTAGTTTATGATTAAATTCAGTTATTGAAAGATCAAGGTTTTATTTATTTTATTAATTTTTTTATTTATTTTCAGTAATGGTTGTGTACAAAAGGTCATCACGCATTAAAAATAATGGAAAATTTAATCCCAGTGATAAACGATTTTTGACAAGTCTCAAGTAGATTTTCGAAATTTTATTAATTTTACTAAATTGTTAGCCAAAGTGATTTAATAATCTTTGACACTTTTGCTTCTCTCTTTTCCATAGAACATTTAATGTTTATATATAAAAATAAAAAATAAAAATCCCAAACTTCTTCAATAGCAAAACATATCCTGAAAGGGTTCGCTTCTCTTTTCCAGATAAAAACTTATCTGAGCTGATTAATTTTTAATTCGTATTGAATGTCGAATTTTTGTCGCCTAAGCTGTACATGGCAGCATTAGAAAGATTGTTATTGAAACTTGTATGTATGAGAAAGGTTTGGAGGCTCTAGGTGTAAACATCTCCGAAGTCAGTCAGAAAGAGTTCAGACAACTTTCCGATGGCTGGCAACTTACAATCAAAAGAAAGCGGAGGAGAACAAAAGGCGTACCGAACTTGAAACTTAAGATGAATGACTCATACCGATTCTTTGGGGGGTTGCCAAATTTCATGCGAGGTCTCAGAGGAGGACTAATAAAAAGGGACTGAAGCTAGCAGAAGAGGTCCCGGTTCCACAATTGCTGTCAGAGAGGAGGCTGCCCGGTCCAGAGTCGCCGTCAGAAAGACTGCCCAGATCTACGTTGCTTGAGAGAGGAGTTTCCCGCTTCCAGAAAGGAGCTTCTTGGTTCGAGACGTCGCTAGAGAGACTACTTCTAGGCCGCAGACAAGGTTTCAAATGGCCTAAAGGAAGAGTTCCAGTTGCCGGAGAAAAGTTTCCAGGCCAGGTTAATGTCAGACATTGAACAATGTGTTGCGTTTTCATTACAATTTGATGAATCAAACGACTTCACTGATATTGCTCAGTTAATGGTATTTATTCGCATGGCATTTCAAGATTATTCAAGTAAAGAAGAACTTTTGAAAATTGTACCGTTATTGGGAAGGACTAGGGGAGAAGTCATTTTTTCGGCATTTAATGAATTTGTGAAACAACACAAACTTCCGCTTTTTAAACTTTTGTCTATTACTACTGATGGTGCTCCTGCAATGGTAGGTAATAAATCAGGCTTCATTTCATTATATAAAAACGATGACAAATATCCAGATTTTTTAACGTACCACTGTATTATTCACCAACAAGTACTGTGTAGTAAAAGATTAAATACAAAAGATGTTTTGGATATTACATTTAAAATTGTAAATTCTGTTCGAGGAAAAGCCCTGCAACGGCGGTTATTTAAATTACAGGCAGATGATGGTAGGGAATTTCTGTTGTACAATAATGTTCGCTGGCTCAGCAGAGGTCAATTTTTAGAAAGATTTCTTGTATTAATTAACGATATAAATTTTTTTCTTGATGAAAAACGAGATATTTATTCACAATTGAGTGATAAAAGATGGTTGTTACACTTATCATTTTTAGTGGATTTCTGTACGAAATTAAGCAATTTAAATTTAGAGTTACAAGGTAGAGATAAAAATTTAATTGACATGTTAAGTTCAATAAAAACTTTCCAACAATACTTACTTTTATTAAAGAAAAATATAAATGACCGCGAATTTAGACATCTCCCATATTTATTAAAATTTTTTGAACAAAATCAAGAAATGCTTGATTTTGAATTCCTGGGATTTATAAACATATACGCCCAGGTCAATGATCAGGAAGGAGAGGATGAGGATACAGAGGGCGAATTCATAACGGTCTCATCGCCCAAGAACCCTCGACAGATCAACTGCCGCGGTGCACAGGCAACCAAAAGATGGAGGACCTCTGAAGATCCTATGGAAGAATATCTAACACCACAAGCTTGAGAAGACAAAAAAGAAAAAGTCCTACTAGTGATTCTCTGAGACAAAGAAAAGTGGACATCAGTTTCAAGGACCCTTGGTTAACAAAACATCAACTCAGGGCCCAAAACACAGATGAGAGAGTTAAGATTCATCCCGCTACTGTCTCAGATTATCGCAAAATAACAAAAATGCTGGGCAATTCCAAATTGCCCTTGTACACCTTCGCACTAGCAAGCGAAAAAAATCTTAAAGTGGTCCTCAGAGAGGTTTCCAGGGCATCACAACAGATGAGGTCACTGCCAACCTCATCAGTGAAGGATTTACCCCAATCAAAGTTAGCAGAATGCTAAGATCTGACAAAAGGTCAATGCCTTTAGTAATAGTAGAAATCAGCAGCACCCAAAAAAGGATATACGAAGTGACAGAGAGCTGCAGGCTAAAAATTACTACTGAACCTCTAAGGAAAAGGGCATCAGCAGGCTAATGCCATAGATGCCAAAAATTTGGGCATTGCCAAAATTTGTGCAGAGCAGCCTACAGATGTCTAAAATGTGGTGAAGGACACGAGACCAGCTCCTGCACCAAGCCAAGGACTACACCTACCTGTTGTGCCAATTGTAGAGGACTTCACCCCGCAAACTACAAGGGGTGCCTCTTCTCCACCAAAAATCGTAGGTCAGCAAGAGTGAACTCTGCTCTTCAACGTAATGACACCATAAGCAACCAAGCAGGTTGCCCACCTGTTGGAAACATCTCACATTCAACAGCACAGGAAGGCACGCGATCTTCATCCATGACCAAAATATATGCAGAGGCAGCTCGAACTTAGATTCCTTCATCACACGAGCAAGCAAGCTCCAACTTATCATCAGTTCAAACTGTGTCTCTTGCCACCATGTTGCAGGAATTTAGCAAAGCAAGCTCCTCACCATCTTCCAGAAAGAGATTCTATCTAGAGAACCCAATCCATGCTGACAGCACTATACAATTTATAAAAAAATCAAACCAAAGTCACTCACGATAATAGCATGGAAAGTTAATGGTCTGCTAAATAAAATCCTTGAACTACAAGAGTTCACTCACAGATACACTCCTGTTGTAGTCTTAGTTAATGAAATGCACCTTAGGCCAGCTAATAGCCCTAGGGAGTGTTGACTAAATTAGTGGGCTTTACGATGTATAAAACAGAGACTTACCGCCGGTGGAGATGGCACAGCCGTATCATAAAAAATTATTTAAGCCACAACGTCCTGACCAACCAACCCACAAACCAAGAACCTTGAGATAACAGGTATTGAATTTCATACTAACAATACTGGCAGCATCAAAATGTATGCCACACACAACCCACCTGGCATCCCACTGTTGGCAGCTGATTCGGATTCTATTCTCTGTTTCTACTGACTTCATTATTATGGCTGGAGACTTTAATGCCAAGCATACAGCTTGGTTCACTCCACAATCAATGACAAAGGTCGTATTCTATACCATTAATCAACCCAAAACTCAATAGTTATAGCCAGACCTACAGAGCCCGATCATCACAGCCCAGCTGGAAGCTCACGTGTACTTGATATAGTCATCCTCAGAAACATTAGATACCAGTATCAGCTGGAAACACTAAATGAACTGTCTTCCGACCACAACTCCATCCTGCTTAAGCTCGGTACGCTCGAGAAACTCACTCCACCGCACTCATTTTACCTTGGGACAAACTCACTAGAGTTCTCACAGAACACCTCGGCCAAGCCTCTGTTATTCACAATAAAGAGAAGATAGACTTTGCTGTAAACAACCTAACCAGTCAAATCAAAAGAGCAAGAAAGTCAGTCACCCAAACTACAGTCTTTCACCCGATCAGTCGGATCCCTGAGAAAATCATGGATCTAATCAGATTAAAACACAAAGCCAGAAAGAGGTACCATAATACAAGAGCCCCACAAGATAAAACTCTGATAATTTAAATAGACAAATTCGTGACGCTCTGCAAAAACATCGAAACCATGATTGGGAAACCAAACTGACTAATCTAAACCCAGAGGACAACTCCATCTGGAAATTCTTGAGAACCCTCTGCATTAAAAGTCAACTTATACCCACAATTCAGACCAAGAAGGGAGTAGCCCACACTTACAAAGAAAAAGCAGAATCTCTACTTGAGAGCTTGGAAACTCAATGTAACCCCTCTTATGAAAATCTGAACAACAACCTTATCCACAAAATTCACCACCGAGTTAAGCAGGTGCTAAGACAACAAAAGGATAACTCAGAACCTATCACGTCCACTTCTCCAGCAGAAGTTACAAATATCATTATCCATTTGAACAACAACAAGAAGGCTCCAGGTCCAGATGGAATCACAAACAGAATAATCAAACTACTCCCCAGAAAAGCCATTGCGCATCTGGTCAATATAATCAATGCCATCCTCAGATTCAAGCATTTTCCTATAACTTGGAAGATGGCGGATATCACGCCATTCAAAAAGATTGGAAAGAACTCTCAACTTCCTAAAGCTACAGATCTATCAGTCTTCTATCCAGCATTGCAAAGGTAACAGAAAATATCATCCTTACAAGGCTTCAAACAGCAACGGATAAATTAGGAATTATTCCAAAGAGGAGTTCAGATTCAGAAAAAAACATAGCACTGTACAACAAATACACCGACTGGTCGAATATATCACAAAAGATTTCAATTGGAATCTCCACACAGCTGCGGTCTTTATAGATGCTGCAAAGGCTTTTTGATAAGGCATGGCACCACGTTCTTCTCTACAAACTCATCAAATTCAATATACCAATTAATCTATTAAAAATAATAGACACATACCTTAAAGACAGATACATGCAGGTCAAAATAAATCAAACTGTATCAACCAGATGCAAGATCCTAGCAGGTGTGCTGCAGGGCTCATTTCTGGTCCCCCCCTGCTATTTTCTGTCTATATAGCTGATATCCCTCAAAACCCAAGTTCAACAATCACTGCATTATATGCAAAGATACTGCTTATTAGCAAGATCTCTCAGCAACAAACTGGCTATCAGCAAACTCCAAAGCAGTATTCATACACTGGAGAAGTGGCTGATGGACTGGAGGATCCAAGCAAACCCCCAAGAAGAGTTCAGCCATTTCATTCTCCAAAAAGAAGGTCCAGAGACCAAGGAGGACATACACCTGCTAGGATTCAAGATTCCATGGCAGACTGAAGTCAAATATCTCGGCGTGATGCTTGACAAAAAACTCCAATTCACCAGTCATATAAAACACATAAGCTCAAAGACATCCAAAGTAATCGCGCAACTCTACCCCATGATCAACAGCAGAAGCAAACTGGATACTCGGAACAAACTACTCATATACAGGATGGTAATACGCCCAGTCATCACTTACGCATCTCCTGCATGGAGCCATACATCGGATACAAACATTCAAGAACTGCAGAGGATGCAGAATAAATGACTGAGAATGATTCTGGACCCCTTTACAGAAATGATCTAGCAGAAAAGTTCACCAAGACAAGCAATGATCCAAACCTACTGATCAATCAAGCTTATCAAGCTTCAGACTACAATGAAGTAGAATTCTACAAATGCAAAAGATCCAAGTCAATTCTATGTTCAGCTGAACACAGCTAATCTCGCTGCCCTTCCAGGGCGAGCTTAACGCTCAATAACTCTCTATTCAAAGAACTTCCCTCTCAGACAAAGAGGAAATATGAAAAATATATATGCTTCACACATCAAACCAGTAACGTTCTGCATAACGTTCTGCATTATTTCTGTGCTCACTTTAGAAGTGCAAGGAAACAGAACTGGTTTTCAATTTATATATAAAATATTAGCTCCTGCAATTTTTATAGTAATTGCAAAATTTTATTTGCACAGACTACTTTGTAAATTAAACTATATAAATGCTATTCCGCTTGTGACATCGCGATGTTACAAGCGGAATAGCATGTAACATCACAATTTTCTTCAAATTTCATTATCTACTTTTAATAATGATCTAATCAGAAATGATTTGCGAAATATAAGTATACAAAATTAGTAAATCATAAGTAGGTTTAAATGGCTGGAAGAATAAAGAATTTCTTATACGTTTAATCCATTAATTAAAATATAAAAACACTAATTTAGTACATAATATAGAAATTTATTTAAAAAAAAAACAGGCTAACATCTTTTTGTTCCCGATTTACAGGGTATAGGTGAGGCCGTTTAGCCCTATCTAACTTTTGGAGACTGAGTGGGCAGTTCAATCTCCACTGGTAGCCATTCAGAGATAGCTGACCCAAGGCTATCACTAATTAATCGGTACGCAGTGAAGAAGGCGGCTAGCAAGTGCCGCCATCTCGTGGCGCCTAACCCTAACACAATATGTTAATGTGTGAAAATAGTGTGGGTTCGACCGCCGATTTTCATGAGTTTATGGGACGAAAAACCTGAGTTTCCGGAAGGAAAACCCGCTAGCCCGTGCCAGAGATCGATAACTCGGGAACCGGTCGAGAAAAGGCTTAGAAAAAGTTCCTCTAATCGGCGACTAGATTCGAACGCCTTTCGTCGTGCGGTCAAGCGCTACAGAGTGCAAATGCCACTTCTACTGAGCTACACAGGCTCAAAATTTATTTCATTGCTTTTTAAATAAAATAAATAAAATTAATTTTATTGTTTCACTCACTGTGAGGCTTCTCACTGATTCCAAGGAATCCAACCAATTGTGAATTTGCAGATTAAAAACAAGAAATGTTGAGTCTAATATGCAATCAAATGTTAAATGAAAAAAAATATTGCGTTAAAATAAATTTAGATTGTAAATATTGTGAAATATTTATGACAGAAGTTATTCAACCGAACAAAGTTTGATAGAGGGAAAAAATAAAAGTTAATTGTGTTAATCTGAATTTGCTTTGAGAAAGTGGGAATAACATTAAATATTATACATACTATTACCAAAAGATGGAGACAATCTTTGAATGCTGGAAAGCAGATGTACTGAAGCTATATCCAAATTTTGTGTGCTATGCAGAAGATCAGGTTAACTATTCTGAAGTCATTGTGATTAATTGAATTGAAATCACAGAGAGGGCTACTTAACTCGACTCGCGATTGGACTCTATGGATTTTTGTGTGTGAAAATGCGAGTAGATGAAAGCAGACTACTGAACTAATAAAGATCACAGTAATCGTTTGCAAATATAGTTCACAGTTACACAAGGTAGTTGATATGATTACATACTGAATTTTACATTTTGTTATATATAGAGTATATTTATTTCCCTTTTTATACCTGACAAAGTATTATCTTTATCATATGGCTATTTACATTTAGACTATTCATATATTATATTTTCGGTTTAGTGCAGAATGTTATAATAATAATAATTATTATTATTATCATTATCCTTATTATCATTGATTAAAGTATTGTGACTTTGAAGTAAATTGTAGTGATTGACTAATGATGATTATTTGATTAAGCCATGCTAATCCCACCTACTTCGAAGCTAGGGTTAGCTTTTATGAAGAGCGTGGGATTAGCATACGCTATTTATGTTTGGTATTTTTTATGGGTGGAAAGCAGGTGTTGGGTTGGATGCTGGTGGTTTGTGAAGTTAAAAAGAGGTGGGGGTGCTGTTCTAATTGTGTTGGTATAGTTTCTACAGTTCGGGTTTTATCATCATCATCATCATCATCAAATTCCTGCCATGTACCCTCAAGGGGTGTACAGGATATGATTGTACTACATGAAAAAAATTACATCATTATTAATTTCCTATCTACAATTTTCCTCCAAATCAGTCTGTTACTTGTTAAGACTCCAACATTATCAGATCTTATATTTCTATCGTCTAAGGCACTTTGTAGCGTATCAATCCACCTATATCTTGGTCTTCCTCTGGGTCGTTTTGCTGCCAACCTGGCACAGAACACTTGTTTTGCTAATCTTTCCTCGCCCATTCTGTTTAAGTTCGGGTTTTAATGTTCTGTAATTGTGTATGTGTTTTAAATTTTGTGGTAGGTTGTTGAGTAGCATGGGTATGAGTCTGATTTCACCGCAGAACCATATGAGTTGTTGATGGATCATGGGGGTGTAAAGATTTATGGTGGGTCGTGCTATGAGATACGGTCTCTGTTGTTACAATAGGTGTTGTTGACGTAATTCTTTAGTAACATTAAATACTGATTCAGATTTTTTATGCTCAGGATTTTGTGCATCGCCATATAGGTTCGGTTATTGGCTGTTTTATGTGAGTTCTCTAAATCACTGTTGGAATAATTTTCCGATGTAATGTTTCGATTTTCGCTACATCGCTGTTTAATCTGTTTGCATAGATTGTTATGCCATACTGGAGTAACGATTCGCAGATAAAAATGATATAGGAGTTTTCTTACGTTATATGGAATCATGTCTTTTACTTGGAAAAGTTTTGCTGCAATGATGCAGAGTGTAGTATGTAGGTATGTCGGTATCCTACGTGTTTTGTCCATTTATAGTGGCGATCTATGTAAACACCAAGGTATTTTGCATGTGTTACGGGTGTGATTTCACGACATTGGCAGCTATTTTTGTTGTTAATGCAGCGGAATGTGTGACAGTGGTGCGAGGCGCATGATTCTCGGATTATGTATAATTAACATCTACATTTTGGTGATGTTTATATTATAATTGAGGTTTGGTAGAAGTAAATTGTGATTTCATTTAGGTCTTGTGCTTTGGAAAGAGAGTGTTAATGTCTTTGTTGAATGCTAGTAGCTGGGTGTCTTCTGCGTATTGATATATTTTACTTCGTGTGGTCAAGTTGTGAATTACATTAATGTATATATTGAATAGGGTAGGTGATAATGTAGCACCTTGTAAGAAACCATGTTTTATATGTCTGTAATGTGTGCCTATTTTTGTCACTTGTGTTCTGTTTGAGAGGTAGTTCCTGAACCAGTTATGCAGTGTTCCTCTTATTCCGATTGAATATAGTTTGGTAAGCAGTGTAAAGTGTATCAAAAGCTTTAGTTAAGCCAATATGTATAAGGACAGCAAACTTGTTTTTATCGAGAGCTATGTTTATGGCATCGGCAATATCTTCTAATAAGATGATATACTTTTTGCTTTCTGGAAGCCGTATTGGTTTTGTGATATAATGCACTCTTGTAAATAGTTCTGTAGTCTAGTGTATGTTATTTTTTCAAGAATTTTGGAGATGCTGGTAGCTTATCTATTGGTCTGTAGTTCTGTGTATTGTTTCTTTGGCCATGTTTATAAATTGGCGTGATTATCGCAGTTTTTAGTTTGTGTGGAATAATACCAGTGTCGAATATTATGTTACGAGTCTCAGAAGTATAGGATTTCTTTATTCAAAGTGTGTTATTAAAAGGTCTGTGAGTCTTATTTTGTCTGTTACTGGAGTAGTCTTTGTTTTTAGCTGTAAGAGCGCTTCATTCAGTTACTGTTTTGTTACTGGCAGAAAATATATGGTTTGCTGTTGACTTTGCGCTGTGATTTTTGTTGATTGTAGGTAGATTATAATTTTTGAGTTTGGGTGATGCTGTTTGTGAAGGAGTGGTTGAATAGGATTGCTTGTTCCTTATGATTCATATCCTGACCAAAGCTTTTTGCAATAAAATCTTGCGTGAAGTTTTCTCTGTTCTAGTGAGTAATTCGTTAAATTTAGCCCATGTTTTCTTCATTTTTCCATTATATTTCATAAATTTTTGATAGTAGTATTGTCTTTTTGTCCTACGAATTTTTGTTGTTAGTTGATTTCTTGTGTACATAATCTTTGTAGATGAGTGTGACTTAGTGAATTGTTTAGTCTTTTCCATAGGTTTTCCTTTACAGTAATTGTATTTAGAATGTCGCCATTTATCAATGGATTATTGTCGGTTTGTCGCCTCGTTTGTGTAGGCTTTTGTTGCTTTTTTGTATATATCTGTGAACATTAGTTGGAAGTTCTCATATAAAGTTTCAAAATAATTTATTTTAAATAGGTAATCCCAGTCTGTATTTTTTACAAGGTTGACGACAATGCTCTTTAATATGATCGAGTTAGTTGTGTTGGGAGGGAGGAGGTGACATAATCGAAGTTGAGACAAAGCCGTGATCGTCAATTTTGACCTTAATTAATGATGATTAATATGTATGGATGGGAGCCCGTATGTTGATATGGTCGATGCATGATTGTATTAGTGAATTGATGAATATTTCTTCTCTTCTTGAGGAGTTTATGGTAGGGTTGATGTTGTACTGATCTAATATATCAAGACATGTGTTATTGGTTGAAGAAACCTGGTAAAGAGTATTTATGTTAATGTCTCCTGTTAGGATGAGCTGATGTGTTGTACGGGGTTCAATGCCGCTTAGCTCATGATTCTAATTCATGCAGAAAACTTAGTGGATTATTATCTGGGGTCTGTATATTATGTTTATCTGTATTTGATGCTATGTTTGTCCCTATTTGTGCTTTCCGAAATTAGTGTTTCCGCATGTTCGAAACGAGTTTGTTTTTCGGTCACACTGTATTTTCTTTGATAAATGCCACGATGCCTCCTCCTCTTTTGTTCGGTCTACACAAGTTGTAGATCTGGTAATTATTAATGTTGTATGTGTCACTTGACTTATTTGTCTGTTTGCTCACTTGGGAAATGGAGTAAAACCAGGTTTAAAATAGCTTGGTATCTTTAACATGTATATATAATAAATGATAATATAATGATTGCCTGTGTAGCTCAGTGGAAGTGAAATAATGCTGCCTCCTCTTTTTTTTGTGGTCTACATAATGTGTATCACTGGTAATAGTGTTATACATAGACGCTTCCATATCACATATGTATACTTCAGTCAAGAATAGAACATCGATATCTGTCAGAAGGTTGTTGAGCAGTGTTCATAGTGTAAGCCAATGTTTCTTTATGCTTCTTATGTTAATGTGTAGTGTGGTGAATTCAGAATTTGTATTTAAATTGTCTATCGAGTTATTTGAAGATTCGAAAACAACACAGTAGGGTTTTCTTGTTGAATATGTTCAATGGGATTTATTGTAGTCATATTAGTGTGAGAAAATGATGTAAAACTTGTCTCCGTAGTATTGAAAGGTGAGAGATACTGGATCGGAACAACAAATCAGCTAACGCCTTTTATTCCCTAAAAATATTACTATTACTATTATTATTATTATCATGCAGCATTCCCTGTTGCATGTTAACAGAAAAGAAGCTGTTAATGTAAACCAGGGCTGTTCAAAGCATTGCCCGCATGCGGCCCGTGGTGCGATTTTGTGCTTCCCGTTTGTGAGTTTTGATTTTCACGAGCGAAAAAAATATAACAATTTGAAACGAATGCGTATTAGATATTTTAATTATATCACTAATCGATAATCTCGATGTTGATAGTTTTATTTGGTGTTTTTACATCTCTATATATATCCACGTGTTTTTCGGTGTTTTTCAAATAGTAGATGTATCAAAGAAGGGTTCTTACACTATTTTGTTTCAACATAACGTGAGCGCGCGATTAGTGCGCAATTAGTGTTGTTCGTTTGTTCAGCTTTCGTGGTTGTGTCGCTGCTGATCACCAAATTACTAGATACGCATTGTAATGCGGCCCTCGGATAATTTTTTTTTCTAATACGGCCCTCGGATTACTTAAGGTTGGATAGCCCTGATGTAAACTGTAATTCAAATATCGTAAATTGAAATTGAAAAAAAAAAATGTTGTTCTTTTCTTTAAAGGAATAACAGATTTGAAATACATTCAATAGTTTTTACGACTCTAGATTGAATCCCTTAAGCTTTTCTTTCAACAATTAAAGCAACAATTTTAAGTATAAACAGCATTTACAATTATGAAAAGCAAAGGGAAGTTAAAGTCTTTGTCGATCCAAATCAAATAAGTTTGGTTAATTCTTTACTCATCACTATAGATGGCGGTATGTGCGTACGATAAGTAAGGTTGTGAATATGTTTTGAATTGAAAATTTGCTAGTTTGAATCATATTATGTTATGTTTATGTGGAGATTGATGAGCTGAGAGTTGCTTTTAATTTTCTTGTAAGATGTTATGCTATTAGAATTGTTTCAGGTTGTAATGCACTGTCATTCTATTCAGTAAATTGTTACTAACTAATGATGACGAAATTTGGAAACCGGGAACCCGCATTTAATTTTTAGTTTCCTCGTAAGTATGGAAGTGACAAGTTCTATGCATGGTCACAAAAAAAGTCCAGAAGTTCACAGAGTATTAGAACTGTATAGCGGAATTGGAGGTATGCGTTATGCATTTCACGGTAAGAACAGTTAAGAAATACATTAGCTTTTTGTTTTTTTTCCCGATTAATACAGAACTTGATCTCATTCATCGCCTTTTTATTTTGGTTAGATATTCAGATTATTTTATATTTTGCCATAACTATAAAACTTTGACGTGCATTTCAGATAATTTATAATTTGTTAGAAGGTATAGTACGTGTTTAGTGTCACTCGACTTTATGTAGAATTTTCTTGCGATGTTTTTATACGACACTCTGTCCATAATTGTGACAAAATGATAAAGTTTTTATTTTTATTTTTAAAGTCCGCATCTATTCCATACTAGCGCAGGTTCTCCGTATAGATTTGCCTAGTGCTTTTTTTGGGGGAGAGGGCAATGGTACGGCGTATCGGCACCATAATTAACAGTGACACGTGACATAGGGATTATTATTATTATTTGTCACCTCCAAGGAGTCCAAAGACTCATCGAGGGAGGGCATCTGCTCTACAACTCTGTCTCCACCACTCGCAATCAATACACCAACGCCATCTGTCGCCGACCACCACCAGTATTTCCACAGACAATCGCAAACACCCATGCTGGCGAGATTCGAACCCGCAGCCTTTTGGCTGGAGAGCTGATACGCTAACAACTCAGCCAGCCAGGCTGGCAAAAGACACACCAGCACTCTGGAACTTACTGCAGATTCAAAGCTCAGGTGCTCGGTTTTACAAACGTCCATGCCTACATAAGATTTAAACTCGCAGCTTGCATGTTGTCTCAACCAACCCCGCAGAATATTTCTCCTAACCATTACACCACATATGCTGGCAATGATGGAGGATGCAGTATCGTTTTGAATTTCAACTTTCCTTCTAGCAAAGAATGCCTACCAGCACCTTTTGTTTGACTAAAACAACCTTTTTTTTATATTTGTCCATCTTAGATAACCAAACGGAATGCATGTCAGTGTCAACCTATACGCCTGGGCATGACCATATCTGGGAGTTATGTGTAGCATATGACTTTTTTGTTTACATTGAGTAGTAGGACTGTAATGCGTTCGCGGCTTAGCTCCTGCCGTGTCTGTCTCAGGCATGCACGGCATGTCGTGCCGACTATTGTCATCATCTTGCTGTGCCTTTTTTCCTTGAGAAATGAGAAAAAAAAAATACATTTGGGCAATTTATGTGATTATCTTTACAACCATTTTAACGATTTTAAGTTTCTTTTCCTATTTAAAGAGAATTTGTTATTATGTGAAAAAAGGGAAGCATTTATTTGTGGAGTGCCAAATGTATTTTTCCCCTCACATTATACCATGAGTGGCCTTAGGATTTTTTAAAATTATTTTTAAATAATTTACTTTTGATATAGACCATCTTACTCAAAAACAGTCACAAACATCTATGCTCATGGCCTGATTTGAACCTACTCTCTTTTGGTTGGAGAGAGTGGATCTGCAAACCAAGCTGCCGAATTTTAATTTGTGTATAACTTGTATAAATTGAATTCGTGTAATAACTACTGCTAGGAGACTGAATATATTATGCTAATATTCTATTATTCTATATTCTATTATCAACCTAATTTTTATATATATATATATATATATATATATATAAAAATTAGGTCAAAGAAAAGTTATAGGTAATATCTGCATTTATGTATTTATTTTTGAAAATGTTATTTTCATACATTAGAAAATGATGGGAGCTGAAAATTTTGCTGTTAACTAGAAAGCTTTCCCATTTTGGATGCACTAGTTATCTACACCTTCATTCTTATTATTATTATGGGCAACTCCAGGGAGTCATTAGACTCATCGAGGGAGGCCCAATCATATTCATCACAGCTATTCTACATTCATACGGTATCTATCATACCTCGCCTTAAGCTCATTCACTGTCACAGCATCCACCACAGACTCTGGGAGCGCATTCCACTCATTCACCACTCTACAAGTAAAGAGCCCAGCTCTAACACCTTTACTAACCACACTTTTGCCCAGTTTCCATGGATGTCCCCCCTAGTCCTCCCACAACCAGCCCTGTTCTCAAAAATACCTTCTGAATTAATTTTATAGAAACCCTTCAGTAATTTGAATGTCTCAATCATATCTCCCCTCCTCTGCCTATCAACCAATTTTTGCAACCCACAAATCCTCAACCTGTTCTCATAAGGTTCATTCCACAGACCTGCTATCATCTTGGTCACTCGCCTCCAGATCCTCTCCACCTCCTCCCCATCAAGAAGGAACCTAGGTGTCCAAATCTGGGCACAGTAGTCGAGATGAGGTCTTATCAAGGCTCGATACACAGGAACAATAACCTGCTTGTCTCTGCTTGTCAACGTATTCTTCAGCAACCAAGTGATTTGATGAGCTGATTTGGCTACTTTTGCAATGTGTCCCCTAAACTTCAACTCCTTATCCACCAACACTCCTAAATCTCGTGCCTCATCAATTTCCTGGAGTACAGTTCCACCAATGTAGTAATCTGCTGCTAATCTTTTCACCCCAAAATGTATAACCTTACATTTTGCCACATTAAATTGACATCCATTCACCTTAGCCCAGACCTCCAATCTATCCAAATCATCTTGCAAAATTTTGACGTCATCTGCATTCAATATTGCCCTACCCAACATTGCATCATCCGTAAACAAATGAACTGTTCCTCTCAGATCCTTTCCTATATCATTAATGAACAAATTAAACAGCAGTGGTCCAAGAACAGATCCTTGTGGCACACCACTAGTCACAGGCCGTCTTGTGGATTCTACTCCTGAATAAACCACTCTCTGATATGTCAACCACCCTCCTATCCATCTCACCAACCCTATATCCATCCCCATATGTTGCAATTTACCAATTAGAATTCCATGTGGTATCCTGTCAAAGGCCTTAGCAAGGTCCAGTAGAATCGCTGTAAACCCATTACTCTTATCCAGTTCAGCTGTCACTGTGTTATAGTACGTGAGCAAGTTACTGAGGCATGACCTACCCTTCACAAAACCATGCTGTCCCCGATACATTATCCCATTTTCTTCTATCCAATCTTGTATTTTCTTCTTGACTATTTTCTCCAAGACCTTGATAATGATTCCTGTTATGCTGATTGGCCGGTAATTTTCAATAGCAGCCTTGGAATCAATTTATGTAGCGGAACTATTTTCCCCTCTTTCCACTCCCTTCTGACTGACCCCGACCCGAGGCTCAAATTAAACAAAATGGTCAAGGGCACTGACAATTCTTTAGCCGCTTCACGTACGACACGAGCTGGTATACCATCCAATCCCACAGATGTATTGACATTGAGGATCTGTAATAGACTAGTTATCTCTACTTCATTCATCACAATTCCAGTATAAGCTGTTGGTTCTTCCATTCCTGCAATGTCACCACCTGGATGATATACTCTTGCAAAGTGCTCGCTCAGTAATTCCACTATATCGACTGATTCGGTTACCTCCCTACCCTCAGCATTTTTTAAGATCATTCTACCATGAACATTTTTCCTTTTACTTGCAACATATTGAAAAAACTGTTTGGGATTCTCTTTAGCCTGCATGGCCAATTTTCTTTCGTAATCCGCTTTTGCTTTTCTTACCACCCTTGTTACCATCCTTGCCTGAGCTTTATACTGTTCCTGCGCCTGCTGGTCACCTTTCTCCTTAAATTCCCTCCACAATTGTTTCTTTTTTTGCAGATCAAGCTTAATAGTGTTATTCATCCATTTAACCCCTACTTGATTTATTATTCGGACTCTTGGTATACAGTCAACCATTGCCTCCTGCAAACACTTCTTAACCACCTCCCATGCACTATCAACATCCAGCCCTTGCAGTTTTACATGCCATGGCACTGAACCAAGCACACACCTAAGCTTGTCATACTTACCAGCCTTGTAATTCCATATGTACCCTGTCTTAATTGTAAATTCCACTCCTTTAGCCACCTCCCAAGTCATGACCTTATGGTCACTCTTACCAGTTGGTGGCAACACGGTGATGTTCGTTACAGCCACATTCTCAGTTGCAATTACTAGGTCAAGCACTCTCTGCTCCCTGGTATTTTCCACTACATGCTGCCGCAGATAGTTGTCCCTTAATAACTGCATAAAATCCAATTCCTTCCTCCCATGTGCCCTCTCCTCTTTCCAGTCAATGTTATCATAATTGAAATCACCCATAATAATTACCCTTCTTCCACTCATTTCTTCTATTTGCCTATGCATACTATCTTCACCATCGATTCCATCACCTGGTCTATAGCAGCACCCAATTGTATATTTTGTTCTACTAGCCACAATCTCACACCAAATGGCCTCAAATGTGCTTTTTTCTCTATCCTGCATTTCAACTTCTATTCTCCTTGGCTGCAGCTCATCAGCTATCATCAATAACACTTCTCCCCCCTTTTTATTCACCCTGTCACTCCTGAACACGCTATACCCATCGCATTCAGTCCCACTAGCTTTATCATCTTCTGTCAGCCATGTTTCACTAATACCAACAACCTGTGGTCTGGAAGTGCCAACCAAGGACAAAAACTCTTCCTTCTTACTATTATTACTATTACTATTACTACGGGCAACTCCAGGGAGTCATTAGACTCATCGAGGGAGGCCCCAAATCATATTCATCACAACTATTTGACATTCATACAGTATCTATCATACCTCGCCTTAAACTCATTCACTGTCACAGCATCCACCACAGACTCAGGGAGCGCATTCCACTCATTCACTACTCTAAAAGTAAAGAACCCAGCTCTAACACCTTTACTAACCACACTTTTGCCCAGTTTCCATGGATGTCCCCTAGTCCTCCCACAACCAGCTCTGTTCTCAAAAATATCTTCTGAATTAATTTTATAGAAACCCTTCAGTAATTTGAATGTCTCAATCATATCTCCCCTCCTCTGCCTATCAACCAATTTTTGCAACCCACAAATCCTCAACCTGTTCTCATACGGTTCATTCCACAGACCTGCTATCATCTTGGTCACTCGCCTCTGGATCCTCTCCACCTCCTCCCCATCAAGAAGAAACCTAGGTGACCAAATCTGAGCACAGTAGTCTAGATGGGGTCTTATCAAGGCTCGATAGAGAGGAACAATAACCTGCTTGTCTCTGCTCGTCAACGTATTCTTCAGCAACCAAGTGATTTGATGAGCTGTTTTGGTCACTTTTGCAATGTGTCCCCTAAATTTCAATTCCTTATCTACCAACACTCCTAAATCTCGTGCCTCATCAATTTCCTGGAGCAGGGTTCCACCAATGCAGTAAACTGCCGCCAATCTTTTCACCCCAAAATGCATAACCTTACATTTTGCCACATTAAACTGACATCCATTCTCCTTAGCCCAGACCTCCAATCTATCCAAATCATCCTGCAAAATTTTGACGTCATCTGCATTCACTATTGCCCTACCCAACTTCGCATCATCCGCAAACAAATGAACTGTTCCTCTCAGATCATTTCCTATATCATTTATGAACAAATTAAACAGCAGTGGTCCAAGAACAGATCCTTGTGGCACACCACTAGTCACAGGCCGTCTTGTGGACTATACTCCCGAGTAAACCACTCTCTGATATCTCTCCGTCAACCACCTTCCTATCCATCTCACCAACCCTATGTCCATTCCCATATGCTGCAATTTACTGATTAGAATTCCATGTGGAATCCTGTCAAAGGCCTTGGCAAGGTCCAGTAGAATCACCGTAAACCCATTACCCTTATCCAGTTCAGCCGTCACTGTGTTATAATACATGAGCATGTTACTGAGGCATGACCTACCCTTCACAAAACCATGCTGTTCCCGATACAGTATCCCATTTTCTTCTATCCAATCTTGTATTTTCCTCTTGACTATTTTCTCTAAGACCTTGACAATGATTCCTGATATGCTAATCGGTCGGTAATTTACAACAGCAGTCTTGGAACCACCTTTATGCAGTGGAACTATTTTCCCCTCTTTCCACCCGCTCGGGACTAACCCAGACCCGAGACTCAAATTAAACAAAATGGTCAAGGGTACTGACAATTCTTTAGCTGCTTCTCGTACAACACGAGCTGGTATACCATCCAATCCAACAGATGTATTGACAGTGAGGTTATGCAATAGACTACTCACCTCCACTTCATTAACCACAATTCCTGTATAATCTACTGGTTTATTCGTTTCTGCAATGTCACCACCTGGATGATATACTTTTGCAAAGTGCTCGCTCAGTAACTCAACTATCTCAACTGATTCAGTTACCTCCCTACCATCGGCATTCTTTAAAATCAATCTGCCATGTACATTTTTCCTTTTACTTGCTACATATCTAAAAAACTATTTAGGATTCTCTTTAGCCTGCATGGCCAATGTTCTTTCGTAATCCTTTTTTGCTTTTCTTACCACACTCGTCACCCTTCTGGCCTGCGCTTTATACCGTTCATGTGCCTGCCGGTCACCCTTCTCCTTAAATTCCCTCCATAGTTGTTTCTTTTTTTGCAACTCAAGCTTAATGGTGTTATTCATCCATTTAACCCCTACTTGATTTATTATTCGGACTCTAGGTATACAGTCAGCCATTGCTTCATGCAAGCACTTCTTAACTACCTCCCATCCACTATCAACTTCTAGTCCTTGCAGTTGTACATGCCATGGCACTGAACCAAGTACACACCTAAGCTTGTCATACTTTCCAGCCCGATAATTCCACATGTACCCTGTCTTAATTGAAAATTCCACACCTTTAGCCACCTCCCAAATCAAGACCCTATGATCACTCTCACCGATTGGTGGCAGTGTGGTCATATTTGTTACAGCCAAATCCTCAGATGTAATTACTAGGTCAAGCACTCTCTGACCCCTAGTATTTTCCATTACATGCTGTCGCAGATAGTTATCCCTTAATAAACGCATAAAATCCAGTTCCTTCCTCCCGTGTGTCCTCTCCTCACTCCAATCAATGCGACCATAGTTGAAATCTCCCATTATAATCACCCTCCTTCCACCCATTTCTTCTATTTGCTTGTGCATACTGTCACCACCATCTTTTCCATCACCTGGTCTACAGCAGCACCCAATTGTATATTTAGTTCTGCTAGCCACAATCTCATACCAAATTGCCTCAAATGTGCTCTTTTCTCTATCCTGCAATTCAACTTCTATTCTCCTTGGCTGGAGCTCATCAGCAATACTCCTCCCCCCATTTTATTCTCTCTGTCATTCCTGAACACACTATACCCATCACATTCAATCCCACTAGTTATATCATCTACAGTCAGCCATGTTTCACTAATACCTATAACCTGTGGTCTGGAAGTGCCAACCATGGCCAAAAACTCTTCCTTCTTGTTCCTAATACTCCTAGCATTAGTGTACATGAATTTAAGACCCCCATTAGCCCCAACCCTACCTTGATGCCTTATATTAACTATCTCACTCAGATTTGTTGTCCTTATTTGCTCTGGCACATTATATTCATTCTTACATTCAACTGCCTCCATAAGGACTGTATCTCTACTCCCCCCCCCTAACAAATCTAGTTTCCCTGAATTTGCACATCCACTACATTCAGCAACACTTTCTCAAGTCTTCTTACACCGTAACCATTCAAATGCAAGCCATCCATCTTATATAGATCCTTTCGCCCATCAAACTCACTCCACACATCCACAAATTCCACACCACTCGTCATACATAACCCACGCATAAAGTCATTTGCAATTATAGCCCTCCTTTTAAACATTTCACTGTCATACCGTGGCAAAAGACTAATCATTCTAACTCTCTCACTCTTTTCTTTTGCTACCTCAAACAATTCATTCAGGTCTTCTATCATTTCCATTTTATCTCCTTTCAAGTCATTCGTACCTGCCACAACAATCATTTCTTTCACCCTTTCCTTTTGCTCTCTAATAAACGCAGTTACGTCCTTTATGGTCGCACCAGGTTGGTACGATTTTGTCAAATCCTCTACTAGCACACCTCGTACTAACGAGTCTCCATACAGCACTCTATCCTTCATTTTGTTCATGTTCACATTCCTACGTCTATTTTTCCTGTCATACCTTTTATTATTGGTTGGCTCATTCAGTCTACTTTTGTTCATGCACTCTAGCTGCTGTTTTGCTCTTTCTATCGCACTATTCAACAACGCGATCTCACTCAATGCATCTATCTCATCTTTTTTGTTCTCTGAGAAACCATTTATACTATCATTCACACTTTCTACATTCACACTCTCACAATTTTCATGTACAACCTTGCCGTTTCTTGTCATATCCCTATTTCCTTCATTCTGAAGGTTGACAAAAATATCATACTCACGATCCGAAATACACTTCAATTCCTCATTCTCCCTACATTTTCTACACACATTCAATCCTTTATTATCATCTAACCACACTCCGACCGCACTCCGCAAAACGTACATTCCACACCTAGTACACTGACTCATTTCTTTTATGCCACCGTTCTTTGATAACGATGGCGAACCTTCATTACTGGCCGCCATTTTCCTTCGCACAGGTGCCATAGTTATCTGTAACGTGTTTTGTCAAATTATACGTTATAACACACCAAAAATAGACGCACTAAAATACGCAAGGCAAACAAAACAAAACTACACAATATTAAGTAATTTGTATCGATAACTGAAAATGATACTTATCTTATCTGGAGCTTGCACGAACACTACTCATTACGAATTCATCTAGCGGCGACTTCCCGACATAGATTATGTTATAAAACACTTTAGTACACTAACCACGCTAATAAGGCTCCAATAATATACCAAAATTAAACACTTTAGTCCATTAAATTGAATCCAAAACACCAATAAATCGACAAAAAACACAAATCTCTCAGGAGCTCTCCGATAGCATGTCCGTTCACCAGCTAGCCTGGTATTAGTGTACATGAATTGCAGAAGCCCATTTGTCCCATCCCTACTTTGATGCCTTATACTAACTATCCCATTCTGATTTGTTGTCCTTCGTACTCGCTCGGGCATAATATACTCATTCATACACTCAACTGCCTCCCTAAAGTCTGCATATCCACTCCCCCCCCTTAATAAATCTAGTTTTCCTGAGTCTGTACATCCACTTCCACATCATTCAACAACACTTTTTCAAGCCTCCGTACACCAACTCCATTCAAATATAACCCATCCATCTTATATAAGTCCTTTCGCCCATCGAACTCATTCCACACATCCACAAATTCCACACCACTCTCCATGCATAATCCACGCATAAAGTCATTGGCAATTATGGCCCTCCTTCTAAACGCTTCACTGTCATACCGCGGTAAAATACTCACTATCCTAACTCTCTCTCTCTCTTCTCTTTTGCTACCTCAAGTAATTCCCTCACATCCTCTATCATTTCCATTTTGTCCTCTTTCAAATCATTTGTTCCTGCCACGATTATCATCTCTTTCACCCTCTGTTTTTGCACTTGAATAGATTCGCTGACATCCTTTATTTTCGCACCCAGTTGGTACGACTTCGTCAAACTCTCAACTATCACACCTCTTAATAGCGAATCCCCATACAGCACTCGCTCCTTCATTTTATTGACGTTTACGAACATTCTATTAATTGTCGTCACAGACTTACGGCGGTTATTAGTCGGTACGTTCAGCACACATTTTTCCATACGCTCCAGTTGCCTTTTCGCTTTGTGTATCGCACCGTTCAAACGCGCAATTTCACTACTTGCATTTATCTCACCATTTTCATTATCAACCAAATCATCCATTCGTTCTGTATTTCTACCTTCATTTACACTTTCAACGATGCTCTCACACCTATCTGGCACTACCACGCAATTCTATATCACTCTGCCATTTTCTACATTCTTACTATCGTTAACGATATCACTCTCGCCACCCGAAACACGCTTGAGATCCTCATTCTCCTTACACTTTCTGCACATATTAATTCCACTATCACCCTCTAACCAAACTCCCACAGCTCTTCGCAAAGCATACATCTCACAGACAGCACATTGCATAAATTCGTTTACATCAAAACTCTTAAACAAACATGGCGACCTGGCTGCCATTTTTTTCTTTATCGGTGCCATATGTACGCTATCTTATCTTAAAAATAATATTTAAAATAACAGAAAACACACAAAAATTGCACAGACACACCAAGAAACAAAAAGCAAACAATATTATTTAAAATTCTAGTAAAATTGCCAAAGTTAACACAAAATACTACTAATCTTTTCAGGAGCTCTCAAAAGCCGACGATCAAATCAGTGTGACACCAAGCAGGAACCAACCTACCACTGTCGATGGTAGGTTATGCACCTACCATGGTCGTAACTGGGAATCAGGGTTCGATTCCGGAGAGGGAGCATGAGAAACGGCTACCACATCCAAGGAAGGCAGCAGGCGTGCAAATTACCCACTCCCGGCACGGGGAGGTAGTGACGAAAAATAACAATATGGGACTCTATTGAGGCCTCGTAATTGGAATGAGTACACTCTAAATCCTTTAACGAGGATCTATTGGAGGGCAAGTCTGGTGCCAGCAGCCGCGGTAATTCCAGCTCCAATAGCGTATATTAAAGTTGTTGTGGTTAAAAAGCTCGTAGTTGGATCTCAGTTCCAGATGGGTGGTCCACCGCCCGGTGGTTACTGCCTGGCCTGAACAATCTTATGCTTAGAGAACATCTGTATTTCAAAGAGCAGTGTGTGCAGAATCCTGAGATGATTTTCTGCTTGGATGTATTCAACCTGTTTTTCCCCATCTTTTTTGTGGTAAGTGCCACTGCAGCTTCACTTTATTTTGTAACTAGGATCAGTATTGTAAGGAAGGGTGTTGGAACATAGTTTTATATTTTTTGTAATAGTGTAGGTGCATGGTAATTCATATCGATTGAAAGACTTGATCATTATAATACTCAAGAAAAGGCCAAACATTATAGATCTTTTCATTATAGCACCATGTTGATCTTTTGTGTGAATTTGGTACAGCAAACAGCACATTCAGGTTATACTAGAATTTCAAGGTTTTGAAAGACAAAAACAGAAAACAGACAAAGTGTACAGAAAATAAAGGAGTAAGTAAAAACTGTCAGCACAATATTGAACAACTTGACTCTGTTTTGAGGTGTGATAATTTGTTTCTGTAATAATGGATAAATATCTAGAAAATCCTGATGATTGCATCTTTGAAATGTTATGGGAAACTATCAACTTAGAATAATTCTAATATGACAGAGAAAATATACAGTATATATATATATATATATATGTATAATGATGGATTCCAGTTAATTGGACCACACCAGTAATATCATAATTTGGACCAAGTAAGTGGCTGTGCCAATTGCATGAAGTTGATGAAGCATTTAAAAAGTTGCTGACTTACAGATAAACAGTTGGCTTCATTTAAAGTATTTCCTCATAAAAAAATAATTTAATTTATATACATATTAAAAGCACATGTAGTTTTAGCAGTTAATGATGTTCCAGGAATTCATTGAATGTATCATGTCAGGTTTTTTGATTGAGGATGATGTGACACTTCATTTATAACAATATCTTGTGATGGCCTCTGTTATGTACTGCTATCTATAATGATTTTTAGTAGCCAGAATGAATGGTAAAATTAAAAAGAACAATGATATCCAGTGGGGGGGAGGGGGATATTTCTTAGTAAATTTAAAGTTTCAGAAAGAAGGATATTGGTAAAAAATGGAGGTGAGATGAAAGCTAATCACGATATTCTTTAAAAACTCAAATTCATTCTCTTTGGTTCCTGATGCTGTCTCTTCATTCCAGTCTATATTACCATGATTGAAATTGGCCATAATGTGATCACCTTTTTCTTATTAGTCAGACCAATTTGTCTAATAAACATTTCCTTCTCACTACCGTCTGCATTACCAGGTCTATAGCAACAACCTACTAAACATCCTGTCCACCACTTCATACCTCTTGAAAACCACTATCAGTATTTGTTTCTGGCATCTTCACCCTAAACGGACACAACTCCCCTGCCATAATCACAACTCGCCTGCCATAATCAATCGCACTCCTCCTCCTTTTGTTATGAATGCTTTTAGCATTTGTAAACATACACACTAGCTCATTTCTGTTTCTATAATGTATTTCACTAACCACTTCTCGGACATGACCTGTATACTCTTCCCTATCCATTCCTTATGAATGGTATCTTTCAAGTGAAGTAGCCAGAATGAATAGTAAAATTAAAAAGAACAATGATATCCAGTGGGGGGAGGGGGATATTTCTTAGTAAATTTAAAGTTTCAGAAAGAGGGATATTGGTAAAAAATGGAGGTGAAAAGAACAATGATATCCAGTGGGGGGGGGGGGTATTTCTTAGTAAATTTAAAGTTTCAGAAAGAGGGATATTGATAAAAAATGGAGGTGAGATGAAAGCTAATCACAATATTACGGTGTCTAAAACTAAATTTTGGATTAAAGATTTTAAATGAGTTAGATTTTTAATATAAGAAGAAGAATGGTCTGTTAGTGGGGTTAAGGATTTAGATATTCAGTAGATGGTCAGTAGCACCTACTATGGGATAGAGAGTTATTGGATGTACGAATATTTGGCAATCCATATATACAGGGGATGGGAACTAAATGGTTTGAATTTTAACTATTTTAGAATTTTAACTATTTTTTTAACTATTTGGTAATTTCTATTACCAAAAGAAAACATTTAATGTTTTCTTTTGGTAATTGGTGGAATCATAATCCAGTGGTTTATAAGTAGTGCAGTCTCTGAGTAACACATTCATTTTCTGATTTTATTCACTAGCATTGATGACCACAGTAGTGTTATCCATATTAGCTCTAGTGATTATTATGCTACTGTTTTCATCTAATTTACGGGGAGCAAGGAACTAGCTGTTGTAGAGATTTCTTCTAGGCAGCAAAGCCTGAGAAAGGATGTTCGCTGTGTCATAGCTGATGTTGTTGGTGATGGACAAAGGTCGAAACTGGTCTGGGTAGTGGCCCTTCCCTTAATGCATAGTAGTATACATGTCTGCAAGGAAATGTGTTTTGCATTATGGGAGATACTGAGACAAGGAGTGATGAGCGCTTGGTCCACCTTTGCTACGAGTTGCCAAGGGATGTACCACCTTACCTCAGTCCTGAAGATATTTTCAGGTGCAAACTTTGTTTGCTTACACTTGGATAAAGGATTAAACTAAATTTATTATAGTCTAACCAACTGCAAAATAAACTTCCAACATCTTTCTCTAAATCTAGAGTAATTTAATAATAAGGTGGTACACCGGTTGACAACTCGTATAGGTAAATATGACCTCTCCATTGTTTCTGCCTTAGTATCACCACTCTGGGTCTGCCTCCCACTGACAAGCTCTCAATAATGGTCGAAACTGGTCCGGGTAGTGGCCCTATGAAACTGTGCATAGCAGTATACATGTCTGCAAGGAGATGTGCTTTGCATTATGGGAGATACTGAGACAAGGAGTGATGAGAGCTTGGTCCACCTTTGGTATGAGTTGCACCACCTTACCTCAGTCCTGAAGATATTTTCAGGCGCAAACTTTGTTTGCTTACACTTGGCTAAAGGATTAAACTAAATTTATTATAGTCTAACCAAGTGCAAAATAAACTTCCAAAATTCCTCTTTGACCAGAACTGTTCATTAGTTCTCTTCAACTCAAGCTGCCACCAGTCATTGGCAGTGTTGATATCTTATTCACAGTCAGTGATGTTGTCTGTGCAGGAACACATGAGCTTATTATTTCCATGCAGGTACTGGTAGAGGAAATATTATCACACATCTCAAAAATAAAATAAATACATATAAATTAATCTTTGATGGTGAAAGAGATTGTTACATTTGACTATTCAAGAAAGGATGGAATGAACTTTCCACACCTTGTAAAAGTGACTTGCGAGACACTGACAAGCACATCAAAATTAGTAATGGCAATCAACAACATGATCAAAGACATTTGCCCCCAATCACTATACATACTTGACCAGACCTAAGATTTGCACAGAGGGAACAAGAATGCCAACTTCGAAGACAACTTGAAGAAAAATCTCGAAATGGAGACAACAGTTGGATCATCGATTACAGACAAGTTAATTGGTGCAAGAAATCAGGTGATGCCACTAGCTGCCATCATGGATACCAGTATGCAGGTGTAAGATCTCTCATGGTAAATTAATTTTTTTTTTTTGAGTTCGATTTTACAGAGGTTTTCAAACATATAAAATGGAATTTATGTTTTCATAAAATAAATGTAATAATTTTGCTGTAAAAATGCATAATTTAATCCCCATTGAATTTTGTGTAACATGGAATAGAGGGGGATTAAGCCAGATTAGAATGATGACTAAGCAGAAACAAACATTCTCAATCTTGCAAACATAAAAATATGTGCCCACGAACGAAGGGAGCCGAAATGATGTCATCATGCTGGCAGGTAACCCTGGAGACTACATCGTAGTAACAAAGGATTACAGATGATATAAAAGAGGATTGAGACGAACCAGCAACATTCTCAATTTTTAGATTTCAAGTTTTGCCCTTTCCCGGATAACGGAGGTTCCAAGTGTGGAGATGAGGCCGTTATTCGCCCTCATCTCCTGCTAGGATGCATGGATGGTTGGGAGAGTGCTACTATCCATAGACACCGTGGAAATTTCGGCAGTTCCTTTCCAGTTACCGATAGAAGAATTGCAGTGACCTTGTCCAGCAATTCCCAGAGTGAGAACAGATACATTATCCAAGCTATGATTGTAATCTATGGTGAAAACAGACTGAGGTATTGTGCAATTGACCAAAATGTGTATGTAAAGGGCTATTGTATGTAGGCATAAATTTTGTTAATGCTATGTAAAGGTGAAATTGAAATTATATGTAATGAGAGTGCTTACAGAATTTGCTAGTAAAATGTTAATTAATGAGTTATGGTCACAAAGGGGCAGATTGATTGTAAATTTGTACATATAATGGAAGAAAATAAGCTAATATGTAACTTAGGGAATAGCTACATGTTTAATTTAAATGAGTTAACATTGTGATGGGATTAAGTAAGTTGCATGTAATACAGTCAGTTGGATGTTGCCCCTATTGTATTTAGATAGGTTGAGAGAGAGATAGCATTTACTCCTTGATGTGTATATTATACATTCTTTCTAGGTTTAAATAAAATGTTTTGTTTAACTACCTTGCCTGATCAATTGCCAATGCACTATCTCTAAAAAAAAAAAAAAAACTGGCAAACCTGCGTACTCTATTGATTAAGAATTGCTATAACATGTTATAGAAAAATATGTGTATTGACTAAGATCTTACCTTAATTCTCAAACTACATTAGTTCAATTAGAATGATGCAGTGTTTAAAAAAATAAATTTTTGTGATCGATTAGTGCGAGAATTGGTAACTTGTGTATTGTAGATAGGCTAATAACTTAGTCTGTTTGCTAGCAGTGGGAACAGGAAATAAGATTTTGTAGGATTAACAGTGAGATATATGTTGAGCAGATTAACTTAAAGTAAAATTAAGAGTAAAGTAGCATAGTTAGTTAAGACATAAGGTGCTGGGAGTGCAGCACGTATAAGATTAACTAAGGCGCAGTTGATATTAAGACAATACGAATAAGGAAGAAGAAAAATTTAACAATGGTGCAACAGACAACCATAATGAAATTTAACAGAGGCATTGTATAGGAAATGTGCAAGAATCTTGTGATCAAACATTATGTAGAGAACAGAACCCTACATATCCACTTCACCAACATCCATGGCCTAAACTCCAAACTTAATAGTGTCCACTAAGTCTTCAGTCTACCAAACCCCACCTACTCTTTCTTCGGTTTCTCAAATCTCCCCCCCCCCCCAGCGTTATTTATCTCAACCTTCCTAACTGCACACTCTTTAACTCCTTTCGATTCAAGGGTGGTGTCTGCGCATATATCCGCTCCGACATACCTTGCCAGAGAACACCCAACCTAGATTCGCCCAACTTTGACTTTCTTTGGTTGAAAATATCACTTTCCCCACTCAGTCAAATTCATTTGTCCCTATTGCTCCCCTAATGCAACCGACCACTCTGAGCTCTTTAATTTTCTCTACTTAAAAATTGATTTTCTTCAGTTACACTTTCCCAACAGTGAAATCATCCTCCTAGGAGATTTTCATGTTCACAACACCAACTGGCTTTCCTCCTCCAGCTGTATATTTCTTGCGGGCAGAGATGCTGAAACATTTGCTGTCAGTAATGACCTTACGCAACTTGTTCAGATGCCAACCAGAATACCTGATAGCCCGAACCATTCCCCAAACATCCTAGATCTCTTCCTCACAAATGACACTTCCAAATGCACAGTGCATGTTGTGAGCTCCTGGGTGATTCCAACCACAATCTAGTGCTCACCTCCCCCACTCCATGCAACAATGTTTACACAGCCACTCCCATACAAGAGTAGTTTGGCATTATAACAGTGCCAAGTGGGACATCCTCCATAACGTCTATGCTTCATTCCCATGGTTGGACTATTGCTTCTGGCTTTCCAACCCAACATATGCACCGATCCTATAATGAAAATCCTCACCGGCATGGGAACATACATTCCCCACATTACACAGACCTGCCATTCCCTAACTAAACCCTGGTTTTCCAAAAGATGCACCAAGGCTGTTCAAATGAAAAACCAAACATACCATAACTGGCTCAAATCAAGAACTCCATCCTCCTTTAGAGCTTATACCCAAGCCCGAAATAGATGCAAAAAAAAAAAACCAATCAATGCTTCCAAAACAGAGTTTGAAAGAGCAGAAAGCAGAAATTAGCAGCCTGTCCAAATGGCAGCCGAGCCTTTCGGTCTTGTGCCAAAGCAATCGGTCATAACTTCTGCCCAACACTATTCCCACCCCTATCATACCCAGATGGCTCTATTGCATCATCACCTACAGAATAAAGCCAATCCCCTGGCCTCGCACTTTGCTCCCATTGTATGCATAATTGGCAGTGGTCCCTCAACTATTCCAGATGTCCACATACAATGCCCACTTTTGCCAGAAAGAAATCAGAAAAATACCATCCAAATTAGACACAAAAAAGTCTCCTGGCTCTGATGGCATTCCTTTAATTGTCCTGAAAGTTTTTGTATCAGAACTGACTCCTATCCTATGTCACCTGTATATACTGTCTTACTCCACTGGTCTATCCCACAGCCTGGAAATTGGCCTATGTTCAACCCATTCCCAAGAAGGGTGACAAGTCACTGCCGTCCAACTACTGCCCTATTTCACTCTCCTTAGTTCTGTCTAAAGTAATGGAAAAATCATCAATTCCCAACTTCTACACTACCTTGAAGGTACTCACCTAATAAACGACCACCAGTATGGATTCCATCACTGCTGATTAACCGAAGATCTGCTCACATATGTCACCCATCTCTGGACAAATGCCATGGAGAAATTTGGTGAATCAAGTGGTTGCACTTGATATTTCCAAGGCATCTGACCAGATCTGGCTCAAGAGCTTACTAAGCAAGCTGCCATTGTTTGGTCTGTCTCAAGACTTCTGTAGTTGGATTGCTAGCTTTCTGTCTGGATGCACATTGTGTATGGTGGTGGATGGTTTTTTATCTTCTCACCATTCAACTAATTCTGGTTCCACAAGGTTCTGTCCTCTCACTATCCCTCTTCCTGCTATATATCAATGGCCTACTTCAGCTGACCTCCAACACAATATACAGTTTTGCAGATGATGGCATTGCACTCCTCTCTTTCATTTGATAAACTTTACTCTACACAACTCTCCTCAACCTACAGAACATGGGAGTTCAGATAACCTAGTCAATTTCAATGCTAATAAAAACCAGTACTGTCTTTTTTTCTCATTAAAAAAAGTTTTCTCCCAGTATTATTTTTGACAACACTTAAATTTTGAGACAGTTTGAGATTTCTCTTCTTGGAATTACCCTGACATCAAGCCTCTCCAGGCATAAACACATTACAACCATTGCATCCTCAGCTTCTAAAAAATGAGGATTTTTCTTCGCTCAAGACGTTACTTCACCCTTGAACAGCTGTTAACCTTATACAAATCTGCCCAGCTATTGAATACTGCTCTCACATATGGGGTGGGGCTCCTAAAAGCTCCCTTAAAATGCTTGACTCAGTACAGAGGAGAGCAATTACTTATTAATGATCCATCTCATACCAACTCACTCCCCACACTTTCGCATGGATGATTGGTCTGTGCAATATCATTATTATTATTACGTGACACCTCCATGGAGTCCAAAGACTCCTTGAGGGAGGGCACCTACTCTACAACTTTCTATCTCCACCACTCAATCCACCAACGAACCGCAACTACACCAACGCCACCTACCGTCCATCACCACGACCACTTTTCACAAACAATTGCAAATATCCATACCCATGGCAGGATTCGAACCTGCAGCCATTTGGCTGGAGAGCGGATACACTAACCACTCGGCCAGCCAAGCCGGCTGGCTGAGTGTATTCTACATATATTTCCATGGAAATGGTCATCTGAAATAGCTTAAATAATTCCCCCATTTAGTATACTAAGCTCAATGGAACACATTCATCTGCTGCTCAACATCCCTTCACAAGTGCACCTTGAAACCCACAGAACAAGTTTCTTTTCCTCCTCCTTCATCCCTGCAACTGCTGTAGTGTGGAACTCTTCCCCCCTGTTGTGTTCCCCAAGGAATACAATATACAGTCTTTTAACCAAATATAAAGAAATTCCTCCTTTCCCAACCCACTACTCATACATAGTACTAATGTACTATAGGTTAGTCAACCAACCTATTGTGTATGGGCTCAACATTCAGATAGAAATGAAATATATTTGTTTAATACAAATTTGTTATGAATGGGTTTGTGCAGAACATATATCTCTATGATAGCAGCAAGGCAGTACTTTGAAGATACTATCATTTCCTTCATTAAGATAATTATAATATTTATTGAACTACAGAGTGCCGTCTTGTTTTAGTAATATGCCCTTCTGCTTTGAAGAACATTACATTTGTTGAATGTAATGTTCCTGGTTTCCCTTGCACCAAACCAAATGGTAACTAAGCTTTAATAATGGTTTAATAGTTTTAATTTTGTATTTAAATGCAGTAACTCATGTTATTGTGAATTGAGTAGCTACTTCCATTGGGATCCTCTTCTCTCCCATAATTCAAGTGAAGGATATAATGGAAATACATTGCAAATAGCCAGCCTAATTATTGAATGGTAAACATATCTGCTCTTCAACGCAGGCTATGGGGTCAAACCCCACCATGACATGTCTGTAGGTGGTAGATGAATTTCATTACCTGATGTGAGACCACCACTGCCTAAAGTGGTTTTAAAAAGTTCCATGTTTAATCTGTGAAAGAAAATCCCTAAATTATCTAACCCTAATTCCAACTATGGCAATAACACTAATGTAGTATAGGCTAAAAGCCTTTTATAGATGAAAATAAATAAATAAATAAAAGAAGTGAATGAGTTGGGGACACATAAGTGATCATGATATAAGTTGTTCAGAAACTAATATCGATGCTCGGTTTATCATCAAAAGGTCCAGAGAAGGCTGACTAAGGTCATAACTGATCTTTGGGATGTGAAAAATGAGGACAGATTGAGGGGATGCAGTTTGCAAAGCCTTGTGAATGTGAATAGGAGGCAGAGAGGGAATATGATAGAGACATTTAAGTTGGTAAAGGGTTGTTACTTGGTGAATGTGGAAGAAATTTCATAGGATGGGAGGAGGGAACAGAACAAGGGGTCATACCTTAAGCTGTATCAGGAGGGTGTGAGCAGGGACATATGGAGTCGATTCTTTGTATGGAGAGTGGGTGGTGAGTGGAATGCATTCTGACATTGTGGTGAATGTGGATGCATAGAGTTTAAAGCACCGTTTCGTGGGCTTTGTGTGTAACAGTGTGTGCCTCCTGCGATGAGTCTTTTGACTCCATGGAGGTCTGGTGTTAATAATAATTAAACAAGTGAGCAAGAGGACTAGTCTAGTGTTTAAAAAAATGTTATGTTAGCTACGTGGGCTATACTATAGGCTGAGTACAAGATTGGGATTTTTTACTCGAGTCTTAAAATATGTTAATTTTTTATCTTTGATGGTTTAGACACACTTGTTGGTGATCATTCCAGTGAGGATTATTTTATTTATTTGGTTTAGGGCTGGTGTTTTGGATCAAGGTAATAGAAACGGTAATCAGACCAAGGAAAGGAGACACATAAAAATAACACTAGGTATTCCATTTTGTGTTATAATGCTCAAGGACATGAGAATAATGAGGTGAAGGTCATTCATTAGAAAAAGAAACAAATGTTCTCAAGGTTATGCTGTGAATTACTAAGAGGAGAGATGATATCTATATATTTGGAAGTATAGCTGGTTTAAGGAAGTATTTAGGATCTTGAGAAAATTATGTGGATTATCCAGTATTCTGGTTGGTGGATGGATTTGTGTTAGCTCCATCAGCAAAATTTTCAGCATCACTTGATCTGTGGAGTTGCAGAAGGAAAGCCCATTAGAATTAGGAAAATGTCTCCAAGAGAATGGCCTCATTTGTTTGGATAATTGGAATGTGTGTGTAAGCTTTTAACAATAGCGGTCAGATAAATTCTTACTGATTCTTATAAGTTTCAGTCATCAAAACTTATTGTAGCTTGTTGAGTATTCTTCTTTAAGGAATACTAAATATTCCTTTCTAGAGGAAAATGATTTAGTTACTCACTTCTAGATCCTTTCTGAGATTTCTTAGCATTGGTAGATGTAGTTGGCAAAAATTTGTTATTGATGAGACCTGATTGACAGAGGAAGTTGTTGTTACTGGATATAACACAATGAGTTATGTATTCAAGGAGAATGGACAAATTAGGAAGGGCAGCGAGTAATTAATGATTGCAGCGAGTAGAAATCTTGAGGCTATCTGGTTTGAGATAAAGTCAACAGGACACAGTTGTTCTGTTGCAGACTAAGATCATCTGAAGAGGACCATGAACTGCATAAACAGATAAATCTTATGGATACAAGGAGGACTTATTTCACTATCAGTCATGGGAATATACAGAGTGTTCGGGATAAATTTGACATATTTATAATTAATTATATTTTTCCGTAAGTTACATGTATTAACACACACTTCTCTTCATTTAAAAGTTTGGACCCTTCTTCATTCATATACAAGATGTCAGAAAGGATGGATAGCTGGAACCCACCTGAATCATGGAAGAGAATAACTTGTATCATGATGATTCGTGCCCGCCATCAAAATAAGGATATTACGACTGCTGCCCAATGCTCCCTGAATACAGTAAAAACAATCAGGCATGAACTAGAGACTTGCAATGGTGACTACGAGGATGTAGCAAGAAGAAAGATCCCTAGCAGACGATCTGATTGCGTTCGTACAGCAGAATTCCTCGCAAATCTGCAGGAACAGGTGTTGAAGAACCCTGGCATTGGAATTCGGGCTTTGTTCGTGGAGTTGCTAACTGTAGTCAAGCCCTGGATAACAAGGGTAGCCAATGGTAGGCCGTATGTATGGCAGCAGGATTCGGCCCCTTGCCACACCTCTGGGAAAAGTCAAAAATGGTTGTCTGAAAATTTCTACGACTTCACCAGTCCAAATGTTTGGCCTCCAAACTCCCCAGACCTTAACCCCATGGATTATTTTGTATGGGGCGCAGTTGAAAAAGACACCAATCGCACTTCCAGTAATACAAAAGCCCAGTTAATGGATAAAATTAAAACAGTTTTTGCGGCCCTTCCCAGGGAGACTGTAGCATCAGCTTGTTCGAGGTTCCGAAGCAGAATTGAAGCTGTGATCGATGCTAATGGTGGTTATTTTGAGTAAATCTTGTTGATAGTATTGTAATTAACTCTGCCTGTAATGTTTTTTTGTCAATTCATTAAATTTAATAGATACAAAGAAGATTTTCTTTTTCCTTACGAAACTGTCAAATTTATCCCGAACACCCTGTATATACTGAATGGAGGAGAAAACATGCAGGTTTAAGGGGAAGTGAATTTATAGAATTACTCAGGGATAACTACTTAAGTAGCATAGGACTGGATTTAGGGTATAAGTACATTGAATCTAGTAATTGGACCTGAGAATCTGTCTCTAAATAAGGTGACCATTATGCCTGTGATTGTGAGAGTGATAATGCAATTTTGACTCAGAGGTGAAGGACATGAAAGCTTTAACTAAGAAGGAACATGTGGAACTATAAGTGATTCTGAGAAAGCAACTTTAGGCAGGGCTTTTGCATGAGAAATTACATGGTAGAGGAATCAGTGTATGGGAAGCAGAGTATGTCTGATGAAAACAGAATATCTGACTACATCCCTAGAGTTAGGAGAATAAATCATATGGGTATGAAATGGATAAATAACATTTTAAAACAAGAGCTGCATGCCAAGAAAATGCTGTGGATTCAGTATTATAAAGATTGATGACTAAGTTCAAGAGCAGTATAAAAAGCATGTAACAAGACTGACCTCTATGATAGAGCATTAAAAATTGGATTATAAAAAGAAGGCAGTGTACTTTTTAGTTTATAAGGCCAAATGAAATCTTAGAGAATTTGACATTGGTGAATAAGGATGGTAGGAAATTGTCTGACTCATTAGAAATAACTGAGTTGTTAAGTGATCACATTAGTAAGGTATACAATCTGGGTAGATCCATTAGCTCTCTGAATTGCATCTGAAAGGTAGCAAGCCTTTCAGATGCAAGCATAGCATACTGTATTGTTATCTTGTATAATAAATTTAGTTTAATCCTTTATCCAAGTGTGAGCAAACAAAGTTTGTGCCTGAAAGTATCTTCAGGACTGGGGTAAGGTAGTACAACACCGGGAAACTCATTGCAAATGGTGGAGCAAGCTAACATCACTCCTATCTCAGTATCTCCCATAATGCAAAACACCTTTGCAACGAGTTTCCCGGTGTTGTACCACCTTACCCCAGTCCTGAAGATACTTACAGGTGCAAAATTTGTTTGCTCACACTTGGATAAAGGATTAAATTAAATTTATTATAGTCTAATCAAGTGAAAGTGGAACAAAGGAAATAGCTGCTGTAAGAGGAAAAAATGGTGAACTGATAAAAAATAGAGATGCAATAATCAAAAGAATTCAGGAATTTTATACTGAACTCTATGAAGACAAAGACTGGGACATCCAAGAATCATCTTTGGATTACTCAAGTGAGGAAGAACATGATGCTCCTGAGATCTTACATGGTGAAGTGGAAATGGCACTGCGGGAAATGAAGAATGGCCCCAGGAGAAGATGGAATTATGGTAGACTATCTTAAAACTGGGAGGAAGCCCTGTCATCACACAGTTGAGTAAACTCTTCAATAAATGCCTAAAACAGAGAAAAATTCCAAAAAATTGGAACAATTCACTTCTAATATTAATTTTTAAAAAGGGCAATAAGGAAGAAATTAAAAACTACAGACCTATAAGCCTACTCCCCACCATATATATAAAGTTTTCACAAAAATTATAAATAATAGAATAAAATCTAAACTAGAGGGAATGTAATCCTGTGAACAAGCTGGATTTAGAAAGAATTACAATACTTTGGACCATATTCACACATTAAGACAGCTCATTGAAAAATCAATTGAATACAATTAACCCCTTATGTCTGGCCTATATAGACTATGAAAAAGCATTTGATTCAGTTAAAACATCTGCAACACTAAAAGCACTTGAAACCCAGGGAACTGAGAAACCATATATTGAAACACTAAAACATATTTACAATAATGCAACTTCTGTAATTAAATTATATAAAAACAGTGAAAAGTTCCCAATACAAAAAGGCATCTGTCAAGGCAACACCATATCTCCCAAATTATTTACAGCTGCACTAGAGGAAGTCTTTAGAAGCCTTGATTGGGAAACAAAAGGAATAAACATAAATGGAGAAAGGCTGCATCATCTGAAATTTGCAGATGATATTGTCCTGATAGCAGATAATTTTGAAGATCTGGAAGAAAGGCTAAATCAGCTAAACGAAGCCTCCAGAGAAATTGGATTAAAAATAAATAGAGAAAAAACAAAAATAATGATGAATAAATGCATAAACCATAGAACTATCAAAGTTGAAAACCATGAAATAGAACAAGTTACTTCATATGTATATTTGGGCCAATTGTTATCCTTTGAGGAGTGCCAAAGAAAAGAGATTGAAAGAAGAATTCACCTTGGATGGATGGCTTATGGGAAAATGAGAGACATATTCAGAAGTGACATCCCTATGAGTCTAAAAAGGAAAGCTTTCGACCAGTGCATACTTCCTGTCCAAACATATGGAGAAGAAACATGGACTTTAACAGAAGCCCTAAACAAAAAGCTGAGAACAACACAACATCGCATGGAAAGAAGTATGCTAAAAATAACATTAAGAGATGGGAAGACAAATATCTGGATAAGATCTCAAACAGGTGTCATGGATATTGTAAAATACATTAAACAGGCTAAGTGGAGATGGGCTGGCCATATTGCCAGATGCAGTGACAGGAGATGGACTAGGAAAACAACAGAGTGGAGACCAATGGATGGAGAAAGACAAAGAGGAAGACCGAAAGGAAGGAGGAGAGATAAACTGGAACAAATTGCAGGAGTGAGATTGATGGGAGAAGCAGAAAACCGAGTGATCTAAATCATAGGGGAGACTTTTGTCCAGCAGTGGACAGAACTAGAAGGTTGAAGAAGAACCAAGTGAAAAATAAACTTTCAATGTTATCTTGTATATTAAGGATATCAGGGATAAGTATAAAGATATCTAATTATTTCCTAATCATCTTCAGTGGGAAGAGTGATATGGAACAAAGCTGATGCAGAATACCTGAATGTTGATTTGAATAAATTGGTAAAATGACAATGAATGTCAGTTCAATTTTGCCAAGTGTAAAGGTATGCCATTGGATGGAAGAGTATTGTTGCAAATATAGTATTATTGGAACTTTACAGGAAGAGTATTATTATATTAAATGGAATTCACTGTGATGCCCAAGACTTAGGTATTATAGTGGACAGAGAGTTAGTACAGTTACTTAATCACCTTAGCAATGTGGTCTCTAAAGTTTAGGGGCCATATTGCTAAGGTGATTGTCATTGAATCTGATAACTGGACTGTGGAAGAGAACACCAACTTGCAAGAAAAAGAAGTTATTCTCCCATGTTACAAGACTTTGATGGACTATTTTGTGCAGATATGGTCACCTGGGGTCTGAGGAAATGGGAAGAAAGAGACTCCAGTAACCAAATAATGATAAACTGGTCTGAAATTGCACATTTAGGACAGATGGAGAGAATGTAGTCTTCAAAGTTTGAGAAATAGATTGGATATCATAAAAACATGCAAGTTAGTAAGGTGATCTTAACAGTAGAAATACAAATAAGATTTTGCAGCTTATTTATAGCAAGTGGGGTGTGGTTAAGAAACATGAGGTCTGAGTTCTTTTTATGGCATAGTGAGTATGTGTAGTATGGGCTTCTGTTAGAAACTGAGTGTATCTTCAATGAATGTGTTCAAGACAGATGATAGGTATTAAAGTATGAGTGACCAAAAGGCCCTTTCTTAATGAATCTTTGCATTCCCTGAAAGAGCATTCATGATAATATTGATAAGAATAATAGTATATCTTCTAGCTAATCAGGATTTCCATACACTACATACAATGGCACAATTTCTCTTTCTTATTCAAACTTGTTAGTCCCCATCTATCTATATATATGCACACACAGTCATCCCTCGACTTACGTCGAGGTTCCATTCCATCCGGCAGGACGCAAGTCGGTTTGGATGTAAATCGATACATTAAATCAACAGAGTTATAGGGGTTAGGGACTTAACAGTAATAAGTATACTGTCATTTTAATTTTTAAACTTTATTATAAAACTCTACTGTGCGTTATTACTGCCACTATAAAACAGGAGAATAATCACCCAAATCTTTGTCCACAATCTCATCTTCATTACCTTCCCTATATGAAGGACCATGCTGCAGCTCTTCTGGTATAACTTTTTTTTTTTTTGATGAAAATGTCCAGTATGCTTTGCTTATTGCTCTTCTTCTTTCCATCATAAATTTGTTTATAGCAAACAAACGCATCATGTACTTTCTTTTCTACTAATCAGCAGTGTTCAACATTAGGATCCATGTCTTCAGCCATTTTGAAAACATCGCTAACTGCATAGAACCTTTCTGCAAGACCCTTCACTGTAAATTGATAAACTACCTCTTCTTGTTCTTCTTCCTTTTCTCATTCTTCCTCTTCTACAACACGTTGTTCCTCCATTTTGACCCATTCTTCTTTGGTCAACTCTTCAGGGGCACTTCCTATGAGTTGAATGATGTTGTCATCATTCACTTCGAGATTCAGGTTGTTTGCGGCCCACTATTTCTTCACTCAATTTACAAAGATCTTAATTTTTTTTTCAAAACTTCCAAAGTCATGCACAAACCTTTTTAATGTCTTTTTCCATATGCCACTCATATATTGACAGATCACTTCGTCCCAAACTACAGCAATATTTTTAATAGTATGATAAGTATTGAATGCTTTCCAGAATTGTATGAGAGTCTTGGCATTTCCTTCATTAGCAGAAATGGCTCATGAAAAAGTTCTCCATAGATAAACTTTAAACACTACTAGAACTCCCTGATCCATCGGTTGGATCAGTGAAGTAGTGTTTGGAGGGAGAAACATGACCATGAACTTGAAGATCACCGATATAAGATGGATGACCTGGAACATTATCTAGAATTAATAAAATTTTAAATTCTACATTTTCTTTCACACAATAGCTTTCCATTTCACTTGCATAACAATTGATTAAGGCATCTGCAAACAATTTTTGAGTCATCCACGACTTCTTATATGTCTGCTAATTAACTGGAAGAGTATCCTTCCTAATGTTTTAGAAGGCTCGTGAATTCAGTTTATATCCAGCCACATTACCCCCTAACAGAATCGTAACACTGTATTTAAGAGCTTTGAAACCAGGCATAGATTTTAGCTTTTTGTGGATGAATTTTTCGCTTGGGCATTTTTTCCGAAACAAGGAAGGCTCATTCATATTAAATATTTGCTGTGGAATAATTTTCCTCCGTAATAATTTTATCCAATTTCTCCACAAACTCCTTGACAGCCTTCTCATTGGAACTTGCAGATTCACCATACATTTTCACATTATGCAGTGCAGAATGCTTCTTGAATCTTCTTGAACCAACTGGAAGAAGCATTGAATTCGTAGTCGGGTCCTGCTTTCTCCTTTAACATGCTGAAGAGACTTAGTGCCTTAGCAAATATGGTCATAGTGCTAAGAGGTATGTGCTTTTGGTTTAGGTCCTCTATGCATGATGGAAGTAACTTTTCCAATCACTGATAGGATCTTGTCGTTGCTTCGTCACTATCGCTGAACTTGCAACTTCGTTTCAAGATCAATTGCTCGCCTCTTTTTCTGTGATTCTTCATTAGGTTTTTTAATTGGGCATGTAGGGGCCATGTTGCACAAAATATCACGAAATATTTAATGATAAATACACAAATAACATATTTTTCAAGCACAAAATCAACAGAGGAACTGTTGAAGTCAAGTGCCGACTTCCAAGGGAGGTTGCCGCTGAATGTGCTGTTGCCACTGCATTGTTGCTAAATGAAAACTTTTTTTACTTTATGCTCGTTTGCATATTGTTTGAAAGTACAGTGTCAAAAATGTTATTTATTCCATTATGGGATCATGGATGTATCTTCGAAAGGACGTAAGTCGAGGGATGACTCTGTGTGTGTGTGTGTGTGTATCACAATTTTTTTTTATTTATGTCACTTAGAAAGGGTGAATATGGAAGGCTGACTTTAGTTGCAGGAGGTGGAATACCAGTCACATCTTCTGAATATGTAGTGGTAATGTTCAGTGAGTATTTTGTTTGTGTATTTCATGTAGTGTGTGTGTGGAGGGGGGAATGTTAGGAGAAGTGTTGAATTCCAATAGGAAGGAGGACAGAACGCTGACATTTCAGATTGGGTTAATAAGGCTGCTGAACTGGATGGGATATCATTATGTATACAAACCTGGATTGATGAGAATGGAAATCTTTCAAGAGATCAGCACATGTTTGTTACAGGGAGGTCTTGTTTTAATAACTTAGTTATAGTTTACAGTAGTTTGACTAGTGTTGAGGAGATGCTTATATAGTGATTTATCTGAACTTTGTTGAAGCATTTGATAAATACCATATGATAAACTACTGTTGAAATTGAGCAGGATGGGGATGGGTAATCAGTTGGCAGCTTGTTTACAGGGTTGGTTGACTGATAGGAGCCAGATGTATAAGTTGGTTAGAGGAACCTATCAGATAGATACAGGGGAATTAATAGGGTAATGGGAGAACAAAAGGTCATTCCTAGAAATTGTACAAAGGTCATGTAAGGAAGTGAAAAGGAGATTTTTTTTTTTGCATGGCAGGTCGTGAATAAGTGGAATATGCTAGAGTGGATAGTGAGTATTTAATAATAAGGTGACCATTTTTACTGCTTGTGTATGGAAAATATGACTTCTACATTAATTTAACCTTGATATCTTGAGTCTGGCTCTCACTGATGAGACCTCAATAAATGTCAAAACCAGACTGCATAGTGACCCTTTCTATAATGAAAAAGCATTATGGGATACTGAGGCAATTGATGCGAAGTCAAGAGCTTCTATATACAAAGGGACAGCTGTGAAGTTACTTCGGGTATAGGATTAAAGCAATAGTATAATTTTTTGTCAAGAATATACAATGTATAGTGGTGAGTTCACATTGTAGGAGAGTAGAGATGCAATACACTTGTCCAGCTGAGCTGGCATTCCTGGAACCCTGCTTTTGAGACCAGATGGATTTTACCACAACATCTGTACCACAATGGGATTCATTCCTCTCTAACCTTGATTGCCAAGTGGAGTTGGTCTCCACTTTGCAATCAAGACTAGTAAAAAGAAAGCGAGATACCTGTTTTCCATACTTTAGGATAATACTGTGTAAAATCTACATGCCAAGACTGAATCATTTTTGCATACAAAAGTAGGCAACGATTTATTTATTTATTTTTATTTTGAAGGAAAAACAGATTTGAGGAATAGCCTCTCATGTTTGGATTTGCTTTGGCGCAATAGAATGACCTTCTTCCAGTGTATCGTGTGGTGGGTGTCCAAAGCATGGTCAGCAAGCCCACAATGGCTGCAATGGTAGAACTGGATATAGTTGTTGTGTTTAGAAATAGTGATATTGGTTGTTCCCTGCCTGTTTCGCTTTAGTACACAGTTAGTAACTGGTAGGTGTAGGACTGTGGCTGGTCTTTGGTGGAGCAGATAAGGAATGCCGTATTTTTTTTTTAGTCCACTAGGGGCACTACTTAGGACTTTAGGCCTGACTTTGGTTGCCTTTCTTCAGCTTCATTTGCCCAATGTTAGTGTCTATATGTGCATATCATTGTTTTGTGATTCCTTATGATGGCAATGTAACATTGTTGAAATATAGGAAAGTATTAAAGTTATTATAATTAATATTTAGTATACATTGTTATTTTCTGAAAAATATTAGTTATGTAGCAAATGCATAAGCCTGTCTACCAGAAGTCTCCAAACTGCAGGTCTAGTTACTGATGCTGTCCTATTCCACAGAGTTTAATAGGAAATTTAATAATTATACTGTGCCATTCCTTGAACTTTCTTATGATTCCATCTTTCTTTTTTTCTATGTTGGTTGAATTGTGTACTTTATTTTTGAAGTTTTAAATAGCATAGAGTGGAAAATAGTGAGTTTTATTTTTATCTAGTTGCTGAAATTCCACATGAAGTAATAGGTGCCATGGACATAAATACTACAGCTAATGAGATATACTGCCATAATTTTGGAAAAACAGCACTGCTGCAACAAAATATTGAAGTATGTAACAATAATTGTACAGTAGTAGGTTTGCTGTGTTAATTATTTTCAAATAATGATACAAGAGTTTTTAAGATTTGAGGCATAAAATGCATGTACAATGCATCATATTTTTCAATCTTGTCAAAAATGTGTGTTAGAATGTTAAAAGCATATAATTCATAACCATAAAAGTACTTGATTATTCGAAAATAGAAATATACATTTATCCAACACATGGTTTTATACCAATAGAATTTGACCAAATAAAATAGATCATCCACTTTAATCATGTGATATTTGAGAGAACTTTTTTTTTTTATTCTTGTATTACCTTTAGATTATACTCAAGTTTATCCAAGTTTTGATACTGTCATAATTAACAACAGTTCATATTTCTTATCTTTTCTCTTTAGTCTTAATTCTTGTATTTCTGATTAATTTCTCTTAAGGCTTTTGATCTTTAGTTAAAACACAAAACCTCTTTATACAATTTCCAGAGATATGCTGTTATTCTATTCTTTTCCTTCTACTGTATGAAAAATCTCTTCAGCATTAATTTGGTAAAATCCCTTTAACTTAATATCTCTATCCAATAGGTTCTGAATCCAAACTCAACATGTCATAGATCTGACATTATTATTTGACCAGAGTGACCAGATCTGTATGTAGCGATTTGTATGGTCTGATTGAGGCCATGTAATGGAATCATAACCTCTTTACATGTCAGTGTTCTCCTCATCATTACCATAGTCCATTGTGTTGTCTCAAACTTTTAGTAGTGCAGACTCTAAATTTTAGGTCCTTGTCACCCATCAGGTCTCTTATTTTTTCCTCCACCTTTAAGATATTTCACCAGATGCATCGCATCTTTACCTTAACACATTTTCAGTATTGAATTGGTTGTTCTACTCATGTGTCTATACGCTCAGTTTGTTCATATCGTGTAGAGCCAGAATATGTGTGCTCTTCACTTCTCATATCTTTCCTAAGTTTTGCATGATATGCAAACAGTGTACATTCCCATTTAAACTGTTTTTAAGATTATTTAACAGTAATGGCTATAAGTTAAACAGTTAAGTTAAACAGATATAAACCAAAGATCAACAACACACTACTAATGGCTGCTTTTCCATGATACTGTCCCCCCCATACACAACTTGTTGCCTTTTTAGAATCTCACTATATACAATATATGCATATTTCTTATCTAGTACATTTGTCATCCTGTTCAAATGTAGTTGGATTGCTAAAACAAACAGAACAGCTCTTCTTAATAAACCTGTGGTTCCTCATAAAGCATCTTGTATTATTAACCCAATTCTTATCTCCAGGTAAACAGATTGCTTTGTAATTTGAAGACAAATCACAAGGAAGTCTATTTGTTCCTCCTTTTCTTTGGAAAATGGAACAGTTTTACTTTCCTTCTGCTCCTTTAGGCTCTTTTGTTGCAAGGCTGTCATTAATATACATTCCCTTAAAGTACATACCTTGTTACCTTCCTGGATTAAGTACACTTCCTGGATGCTCACCACTAGTCCTTTCTCCACTGTTCCTTCTTCACCTAAGCTGTGCACAATATCATATGATGATTAAATATGTTGTAGTTCATAAAATATTTCAGCTACATTTTCTGCAAAATTTATAAGTCTACTATTTACATCATCTAATATGATTCTCCCATAATAATTTTCTTTTTTAATATCAACATATCAAAATAACTCTGGATTTTTTTTGTCCTGCTTACTAATTGCTCCTCATTCCACACGTTTTTGTTACCAACAAAGGTCAAGTTCCTGATCTTTATACACAGTATGTGTCTGTCAAATAGCAAGACAACATTTGTATAAAATTATAGAGCAACTACAGGAAGATGAATCATTTATTTTCAGTATAATTTCCCATTCACTCAGTACAACATTTACTTCATTCAAATTTTCAAAACACCTGATAGGCATCTAAAGACATAGTGGTGAGCTTATCACACTCTTCTGGGTGACCTCCACTGAGTCAAACCAGTGTCCTTTGAATTTTGATTTTAATTTTGGAAACAAACCAAAAGTGCTGGTGCCATATATGGCTGGTGTTTGAATCCTGTGGTGGATTTGGAAGTAAGAACCTGTTGCACATTTAACACACAATGTGCAGGCATATTACCATACAGCAATGCAGCAAGTCTGTTTCCTTTCCAATATTTAAGTTCTGTGTAGTCAACAGACTTGTGATTTGATGATTGCTGTTATTCTCATTCCAACATTGCTCTAAGCAGGTCACAAGAATTTTCCTCACTAGCATGAAGGCCTTCATTTCCTATTCCATCAAAATTCTCACCCACTTTCCAAGTCATGGTTTAACAAAAGGTGTACCAAAGTATTTGAATTAAAAAAAAAAAAAAAAAATCAGCATGCTGTATCTGCAACATGAATTCCAGATTCATACCTGGCCTCTGCTTTAGCATGCCATAAATGGAAACCAACTATCAGCAGTTAAGTATAACTTCATAGAGGCCATCAGATGTGGCTTCTGCTCACCTGTGCTCTGCCTCTCTTTCTTTCTCTCTCATTCAGATCGCACTACAGTTAATAGCACTTGAATAACAGCTTTTGCTATCACCCTTTTTAATCTGTTTCATAATGACCAAGACAAATTACCTGCTATACCAGAAACAGTGCACTATGTGCTTCATGTGGTTTTTTGGCCAAAAGACATAAGGTGAAAACTAAACAACTTAGGCACTTACAAATTTTCTAATACCAACATCTCTCCAATTGAATTTATATGTTGTGCCTCAGAATACCAGTTCTGTATAGTCTCTGCAATCTTTTATTCTCAGCTGGCATTTATGCTATTGCATGGAAGGAAACTTCTAAACTGGATGAGACAAAATCATCCCTTATAATCACCTCAATGATTATGAACATTGTATCATTAACAGTTACGTAACTTAGTCACTCTACACATCCAAAAACTCGCAACCATTCCTACACATCCCATGTATTGAATTATTTGCCACCATAGCCCTTCTTAATTCAGTATTATTGTATGTTGGTAACAGACTAATGATTTTTCACTCTTCACTTTCACTTCTTCCAGTAATCTTTTCATATTCTTTCTCTCTCTCTGTATTTATCACTAGTAAAATCATTTGTACTTATGAAAACTAATATCTCTTTTACTTTTTACTGTTTTTCAATTGGGTTTCACATCCAGAGAACTTGAAGTAGTATTACAAGTAGTAAGATTATGAGTGGCATGCTTTATAAGTGAATTGTAATATCATTCTTTTTATATCCTACTTTACTTACTTGTTTCAGTGTTTTGTTGTTAATTTTCTTCCATAGGTGAAGCATATGTTCCATGAATTCTGCTAAGATTGTGTATAATGCATTGTATGTGTGTAGGCTAGAGATTAACATATTGATAAAACAAACATAGCAAGAACCTGTTGAAATTTTTTTTGAAAACTGCAAATATTATTTGAGTAAAAATGAAAGCATTTGAAAACAATCAGACCTTGGAGACTCATAGCAGACTGAAGAAAACATTGATTTAACCAGAGTCATATTTCAAAGTTATTAAAATTAAAAGTTGGAGAAGTGGTAAGAGATAAGCAGGGCTAAGAAGAGATAGAAGCAGGTGGTTATAGGCAAAAATCAAGACCATATGAACCAATGAGAAAAACAAGGTAAGAAGAAAATTATGTATGAAGACTATAATCAGAGGAGTATTTAACAAAAGTATAACAGAATCATGTGTTTCTCTGGTGCAGAAATTTATGATATTAGTTGTGGCACCTGGATACAAAAAAAGGTAAGGTGAAAGAACTAATTGTCTTGGTTGACACTAATGATCTGAGGGGTGAGAAGTATTCTATGAGGGGAGGACATGAAGAAGTTGTTGGATGAAACAAAAATCAAGAGCGAGAAAGTGAAGATTGTAAGTCTCCTGCTATGCTATAATGGAGGTGTTAGATCGAGCTTATATTTCCTATATTTATTTTATTTTGGCTCTTTTGTTCTTAGAACGTCGTCCTATACGTGCTTACTATAACCTACTCCTAGCTTTAATTCTGGGGAGGCACTTTCCTTTTATCTCTGAGAAAATTTATATTTTAACTGTGCCAGTCAGAAACTAGGGATGGAGATTTTCTCATCCTGAGAAAGTATACCAGAAATTAAATTTGCTATCTAAGCAGACTAAGAGTTTAAATAATGCTGGAGATCATGTAATTTGCAGTCATGGCTCACTTTCCCTTAAATCTATGGTATCCCCTCTATGCATAGGTCTGAACTTTTGTAAGTGGTAATTCAGTCTCGCATTTAGACAATTCTCAGATTAAAATTAACAAAACATTTATTAGAGCAAAAGAAAGGTTACAGTTCGATTACACATTCTAAAATATATGAATCAATAATCTCACCACTAAGTTATCCATTATTCACAATTGAAACTCTAAAATTCCCCTCCCCCCTCAAAATTTAAGTCATCAAAAAAATCATTTACTAAGTTTAAGTATCTTGACTATAATCTCTGTATCACAATTAAGCTCAGATTCAAACAATATTCACAAAAATTATGCAATATTCAATCTCTCTCTCTCTCTCTCTCTCTCTCTCTCTCTCTATATATATATATATATATATATATATATATATATATATATATATATATATATATATATATATATATATACATACAGGGTGTTCGGGATAAATTTGACAGTTTCGTAAGGAAAAAGAAAATCTTCTTTGTATCTATTAAATTTAATGAATTGACAAAAAAACATTACAGGCAGAGTTAATTACAATACTATCAACAAGATTTACTCAAAATAACCACCATTAGCATCGATCACAGCTTCAATTCTGCTTCGGAACCTCGAACAAGCTGATGCTACAGTCTCCCTGGGAAGGGCCGCAAAAACTGTTTTAATTTTATCCATTAACTGGGCTTTTGTATTACTGGAAGTGCGATTGGTGTCTTTTTCAACTGCGCCCCATACAAAATAATCCATAGGGTTAAGGTCTGGGGAGTTTGGAGGCCAAACATTTGGACTGGTGAAGTCGTAGAAATTTTCAGACAACCATTTTTGACTTTTCCCAGAGGTGTGGCAAGGGGCCGAATCCTGCTGCCATACATGCGGCCTACCATTGGCTACCCTTGTTATCCAGGGCTTGACTACAGTTAGCAACTCCACGAACAAAGCCCGAATTCCAATGCCAGGGTTCTTCAACACCTGTTCCTGCAGATTTGCGAGGAATTCTGCTGTACGAACGCAATCAGATCGTCTGCTAGGGATCTTCTTGCTACATCCTCGTAGTCACCATTGCAAGTCTCTAGTTCATGCCTGATTGTTTTTACTGTATTCAGGGAGCATTGGGCAGCAGTCGTAATATCCTTATTTTGATGGCGGGCACGAATCATCATGATACAAGTTATTCTCTTCCATGATTCAGGTGGGTTCCAGCTATCCATCCTTTCTGACATCTTGCATATGAATGAAGAAGGGTCCAAACTTTTAAATGAAGAGAAGTGTGTGTTAATACATGTAACTTACGGAAAAATATAATTAATTATAAATATGTCAAATTTATCCCGAACACCCTGTATATATATATATAAGTAAGGCTCACACATGGCATAATTAATTCACACTATTTCATATTCAAATATAGAGGACAAAGTTCAATTCTGTAATTAATGTGTCCACACCTTAAGTGTAAGTCAGGCTTACATTCAGCACTACAATTATTAGCTTCATTCAACAAACTGTTCAAAAAGGCATGTCTCCCCTTTGTACAAATTAAGAATAGCACAAGTCTTCTAACACAGACAATCAGCCAAAATGGTCACTAGAACACATGCATAGAATTCTTCCTTTCTTTGTCCCCCTTTTCTTCTTTACGATTTACAACTATATAAGGAAAATAAAGTGCTGTACTTTACCATCTTGTCTTTGCAAAGGAGGGTTCCATGGTTTCCCCTATGTGCTCACTTCGGATATGGCAAGACTTCCTTATCAATCAGCCCCTCACTTTCATGGCTGCTGCTGCGATTCACTTCTTTCTTCCTCGAAGGATGTCCTTCACTGTCTTTATATTGGTATGGTTTACCAATGACTCCTTACTGAGAATCTAGCATCATTCCGCAGGTAGCTTTGTTTGTCTCAGATCTAACAGCAATGGAAGGTAGTTGCTGTTCATTGGGGACAAGCTTCCTTAGCCAAGCAGGCTCGAATGGGAACACAGGAACAGAAAATCAAGAGAGAGTTTCAAATTGCGCACGGTTACTTTTATTGTACTTTGCAGCGCCCTCTTTCAGCACTTTACTCGTACTCCATGTCTCCTTCCCATTTGTCGTCATGGATGACATCAGATCTTCTCCCTTCTTTGAGTACTGCTTTCACGGAAGTACGCCATGCTTGTTTTCCTCGAGTGCCTATTCACCTTGCATTACGTCATCATGTCGTCATTAGGTAGTGACCTTTTGGACTCTCGTTGGCTGGTAGATGTGGAGTTTTTTTTATCTTGCACAGAGCATAATTTACATCTATGTTTTTTTCAACATTAGATTTTTTTTGTTAGGCATGTAGTTTAACACATTTTAGAATTTTGACTATAATATTTACACAAATCAATTTTTAATCTACACGTTCCATGTTTTTATCTTATTTAATCATACATTATAATTTTAACTTTAATACCCCTTTTCTAACTAGACTGCGACATGCTTTGTCCTACAGAAAGTGTTTATCATCTCCTTTTCTTGGAAGTACAGGTATATCTTTGCGTAATTTTGTCTCCTTGTTAGATCTTAGAAGAATGGCTCAAAATATGCTGGGACCCTTATTCTAAATCTAACAGAGGCAATTCGAGGAGGAGGGCACTTATAGCAAATGAATCAATACATAGGTTGCACAGAAGGAATGATATTGAGTTTGCGGACCTGTGCCCTGAGTTTGACAGAAAAAAGGATTTGTATAATGCTGATGGACTGCATCTAAATGGGTTTGATGTTGGGTCCAGAGAGAGAGAGAGAGAGAGAGCTTTGTTCGCTGAGCATGCTGAAGCACAAATTCAGGAAAACTTAAGCTGTTAAAGTGGATACAGGGATGTATGTGAAGGCACCCATGAATCGAGTGAGTGTGAGAATGACCAAGTGCAAAATCTAGTCTCTCGAGCAAAATTATTGAACAGGGTGGTCAGTGCAGGAAGTAAAGGTGATTGGGGGGTTTAAAGAGATGCTGCAGTTTCTATATACTAATGTCAGAAGTGTCAGAACAAGAGGGAGGAGTTCTTGACATTAGTTAGCGCAACCTCACCAAAAGTGATACGCATTAGTGAGCCTTTGCTAACAGTAAACGATGTAGTTACAGGGATAGAATGTGAAGGGTTTAGTATTTTAAGAGAAGATAGGATAGTGGGAGGAGTACTAATGAGAATAGATGAATTGCAACCAAAAAGAAAGGAGGTAGGTAGGAGGGTGGCTGTTTGTTTGAAGCTGTCTGATGTGAGATTAAGGCCAATAAAACAAAATATATGGTTGGTTGCTGATGCTGTAGGCCTGGGAGTTCCAGCAGGATGATCTGGAAGACATGTATCAGAATTAGTACAATGAATACAGGTCAAGTGATTATTATGGGGTACTTCAACTATGGAGATATAGATTGGAAGTAAGAGAGATCACATGGCAAGAAGGAAATGGAATTTATACACCTACTGAGAAGTAATTACTTGAGGCAGCATGTGATGGAGGGGACTCTGGGTGCAAGAGTATTTGTCTTAGTCATAGGATCAGAAGAGATCTGATCCTCTTCGAAGCAAGGTGGCCACGTTGCTTCTAATTTGAGAAAGTGACCATGCAGTATTGCTTTTGGAGATTGTAAAAATGAGGAATATTCTGTCAAGGAGAGGTATACATGGAACTACAAGGCAGGTGGTTATGACAAGCTTATAAGAAAGCTTGAAACTGTGCCATGGTATAAAACTTGGCAAGTTTTATGCCATGTAGTAGTGCATGAAAGATAGTTTAGGGGCATATGGAGAAAGCAATATTAAATTGTATAGCTAAGATAAGAAGGTTAATCAGGTAAGAGTTATGTGGATGACTAATGTCATTCAGCATAAACTGCAAAAAATAAATTGTTGCAGAGGGTATATAAGGAGAAAAGCTACCAGCAAGCTAACAAACAATACAAAAGTCATGCAATAAAAGTGACCAGAATGTAAGAAGGCAAAATCAGATTACGAGAAGAAACTAGTCAAGTAGTCCAAAGGAAATTCCAAAGAGTTCTTTTGATACATGGCAAGAAGAGGAAGAATAACTTTAATGAGTACTAATGGTCATGAGGTGACAAAATCAGATAAAATAATCGAGTTAATGAGTGACCCCCTTTGCAAGGGTATGTCATCCAAGTGAGGTTACTGCTGTGACATGTTACAGCAGTAACATGTGTTCTGCCTCTGTTCTCACATAAAATGTGAGAACAGAGGCAGATGAATTGGAGATTCTTAGGATATTGCAGAATCTCAATGTAAATACAGCAGTGGGATTAAATGCTATGTGAGCTCTGCTTCTTTTGTGGGAATGCGTAAGGGAACTGACAGTGCTTCTGACTAGACTGTTTAATTTAAGTCTCAGCTATGATAGAGTACCAAGGGATTGGAAAGAGGGCAAAATAATCATTCCCTTACATAAGGGATGGTCTAAGACTGAAGTAGCAAATTATAGACCAAATCAGTATCTGAGGTGTGTTGGTAAAAATACTGGAAAAATTGGTCAAAAAGAGAATTCAAGAATGAGTGGATAAGAATACAATACTATGTAAATGGCAACATGGCTATGTGAAGGCTTGGTCATGGTTTAGTAATTTACTAATTTTTTATAATAGTCACAGCTGAGTTGGATAAAGGAAATGTTGAAGTGATGATTTTGCTGATTTTGTATGGGCATTTGACAGAATACCACATGGAACTCTGTTATGTGAATTAGAACAAATGGGATCGATATGACCTATCTACACATAAACACAAGGAAAAATATTATTTATTAAATATGCTGCCAAATATTTCAGTTTGAAATTAACAAACTATCATCAGTGGCTTACAAAAAACAGTTTTTATAAGGTAGATTGCAAACAATTGATTCAAAATAGAACGAGCTACATGATGTTAAATCACTAAAAGTGTTATGCTTTCACTGAAGAAAAGCTTAATCATAAAAGTGTAAAATATAAATATATAATTTATAATATCATACAAGAAACTTAATCTATAATATCACAGTAAACAGATCATTAGACAGATGTGGCATCCAGATATCTTTGTAAATATTATTATTGGTTTTAATAAAAAAAATAAAAATAAAAAAAAAACCTTGAATGTGTTATTCGAATCAAACTTTCCCATATTTTTGCCATGGATAGCAGTCATTCCGATTCACATTAGGGTGGTGAAGTAAGGCCTCAGCACTCTCTTTAAATAGGCGTTTGAATTTATACTGACATCTGTGTAGAAGGCATGTTTCAGACCAGAGAATGTTGTGGTCTGCCTCTGTTCTGTGTTGCACCAATCCATACTTATCAGATTTTTGTGAAGAATATAAAATTGATGTTTTTGTATTCTTTTTTTTTCTATTGAACGTCCAGTTTGTTTAAAGTATGGCAGTCACACGGTACTTGGTATACACCAGAAAGAGACATAGTTGAGTGTTTATTTTTAGAAGAGGGGAAATACATGGATAGTTTCTTAATAGTAATATAAGTAGCTATTAAATCATATTTCTTCAGAATTCTTGAAATAGGTTATGAAATGCCGAAGATGTATGGATTGGAACTCGACACATTGATTCTTTGTTGTTTTGGTTAGGTTTGTAAGAGTCAAACAGATGGTGTGTAGTCCTTTCGGAGAAGCCATTTAATTTCATATATTGTTTGATAGTAGAGAGTTTTTACTGAAAATGATGGGGAGTTGAACAGTTAGTTCTAGCTTGTTGAATTAAACATTTTATGATTCCTGTCTTTTGAGAAGGGTGATGTGCAGATTATTGGAGAATGTATCATCCAGTAAAAGTGGGTTTTCTATAAACTGACGTTGTTAAATTACCTGGTGGTAAGTGGTTGAGAATAATGTCTAAAAAGGATTATGTATCATATTCACTATGGGCAATTTCTATAGTGAATATGATACAAGGGTGTAAAGTATTGATTTTATCTAAAAAAAATAATAAAAAGTAGGGAAGGAATCTATATTCTGAGGCCGCACTGCCAAAATGTCGTCTATATCTAACCCAAAATGAAGTATGAGGGAGTATAGATGAAAAAAGAATGTCTTCTAAATGCTCTAAATAAAAGTTGGCTAAAGCAGGTGAGAGTGGACTTCCCATGGCCATTCCTTTTTATTGGTTGTAGAATTTGTTTTGATACAAGAAATATCTGGAATGCATCACAATTTTGAATAGTTTTACTATATCTTGTAGGAAAATGTCAGTAAGTAGTTGTGAAGTTTCTGAGAGGCACATTTGTGAATAGGGATTCTACATTGAAGCTCACCATAAGATCAGTAGGTTGTATGGAGACATTTTTTAATTTGATTAAGAAATCTGAATAGTTTCTTTTTTTTTAAAAAAAGAGCAAGATTTGCCTATATGTGATTTCAATAGGTTTGCTAAATATTTGTGTATGTGGTACTAGGTGAATCAATACAGTCTACAATCGGAGAGGAATCTTTCTTATGGATCTTTGGTAGACCATAAAACCTAGGAGTTCTTGTAAAATGTGTTTTTAACTTATCTATAGTGTCTGCATCTAAACTTAACTTCATCTAGAAGGGAATTTAATTTCTTAAGTTGCCTATTAGTGGGGTTATGATCTAATTCTTGGTAGGTTGAGTGATCTCATAGTATAAATTTTTCTTTTATAATTTGAGGAATCCAGAACTACTGTAACTTTTCCCTTGTCTGATTTGGTGATAACAAAGTGATGGCTGCGTCTTAGGGAATGTAGAGCTTTCCTTTCAGATGGAGATATGTTCGATGGAGGAAGCTAGGCTTTAAGTAGGATGGATGAAACTTCTAAGCGGAGATTATTATTAGCCTTTTCACTGGAGAGGTGAAATAAGTTTTGTACGATGTTAAAAAGGAAATCTAAATATGGTATTTTTTTTTGGAACTATGGCGAATTCATGTCCTTTTGAAAGAATACGTATTTCACTATCAGTTAAAGGGTGTCTGGACATGTTGATAACCCACTTATCTGGAACATAGAGAGGCTTGATTTGTCTAGCAACAAGGACATCGAATTTACATTTAGATGCCAATTTTGTGTATTAAATGAACATTGCAGAGAGTGTTTAGCCACATTAAGAACTATGTGCTGAGCCTTACTTCACTGCCCTAACTTTAATTGGAATGACTGCCTATCCTTGTCACAAATATGGGAAAGGTTGATTCGAATAACACATTAAAGTTTTTTTTTTTTTTTGCTGCTGCTTATGATTAAGACCAATAATATTTACAGACATAAGGTCCTAAGAAACCATTTGGATAATACATCGGTCTAATGATCTGTTTAGTATGATATTATAAATTAAGTTTTTTGTATGATATTATAAATTATATATTTATATATGCAATTTATTTTACACTTTTATGATTAACCTTTTCTTCAGTGAAAGCATAACTCGTTTAGCGATTTAACATCATGTGGCTTATTCTATTTTGAATAAATCGATTGTTTGCATTCTACCTTGTAAAAACTGTTTTTTGTAAGCCACAGACGATAGTTTGTTAATTTCAAACTGAAATATTTGGCAGTATATTTAATAAATGATACTTTTCCTTGTGTTTACGTGTAGATAATTTATAATACTATGGCACAAGTTTCCCTCAAAACTAGTTGGATATGACATTGGTTATGTGGATAAGAGGATGGCTGCTGGACAGATATTGAAAACTGGTATACGGAGGAGTAGAATCCAGATGAAAGCTGGTGATTAGTGGTGTGCTGCAAGGTTCAGTGTTAGGACCACTATTGTTTAATTTATATATAAACGATATAGGAAATAACTTGAAAGGTTCAGTTGTTTGCTGATGATGCGAAATTAGGTAGAGTTATAGTGAATCACATTTACAGTGATACAGTCATGAAAAATATTGAAAAACAAAATATAGGAATCAGTATCGATGGTATAAAATACAACAATCGTAGATATGCTGATGATAACAATTTAATTGCAGAAAACAAACTAATCAGTTATCACCTTCTAATTGAAGAAGGTAAAGATTTTGGCCTGCATTTAAATGCAAAAAAGACCAAATTTATGAGAATCTCAAAAGAGAGTAGCTCCAAACCAGAAATGTTCATAAACAATATAAAAATTGAGCATATGACAGAATACAAATATTTAGGTACCTACTTTACTGCAGATGGAAAACAAGATAAAGAAATAAAAATAAGAACTGCCATAGCTAAAGATAATTAAAAGAAACACATGTATTAACTACAGTGAAAATTATTTAATTGTAAATATTTCATATTAAGTATCTTAGGACATCATTAGTACAGTAGTTTAAAACAATAATAGGAATAACATACAGTTAGGGTGCATGATTACAATAGAATCTCATTAAACGTGCATAACGTGTTACAGAAGTAAAAAAAAAAATTATTTAACACAATTTTGTATGACAATTTCCCATACTTTAGGAATAGTAAGAACGTCGTTGCAGTTTAAGTTTGGTCTGTGTAGTAGGGCTTCAGAACTTTCTTTGTATAAACGTTCACGTTTATATAAAGATCTATGTAAAAGTTTAGACTTTTCCCAATGAATCCTTTGGTTTGGATTTTCAATTCCGTGTTGAGAGAGGCCAGATTTCTGCGGTTTAAAAAGACGAATGTGGTCTTGATGTTCCGAGATTGTCTTACTTTGGACAGACCTACCTGTCTGTCCAAAGTAAGACAATTTGCATGAGCATGGAATCTCATAAACGCCAGGCAACATCAAAGGTGAGAGTTTGTCCTTAGGAGAAGGTAACAAGTTGTAAATTTGGTTGATAGGTTTGTAAGTAGTAGAAAAATTGTATTTCTTCATAATTTTAGAAAGACGTTCGGAGATGCCTTTGACGTAAGGTATGGGAATCCTATGTATTTCTTCCTGTCTGGTTTGATGTGTGGAGAAGTGACTGATGATTTTTTGAGTTGTTTTAGGATTATATCCATTTAGGATAGCTGTATTTTTGATTACTTCTAATTCCTGGTTTAAAGATTCTTCAGAGGAGCAGAATTTGTGTGCTCTGGAAACTAGTGATTTAATAATGCCAGATTTCTGAGATGGATGATGAGCGGAAGAATTGTGAATGTAGCGACCTGAGAATGTAGACTTGCAAAAGACAGACGTGGCGATGGAACTGTCTTCTTTTCTTTGTATGTGTAAATCCAAAAAGTAGATACCCTGTGGGTAGTTGATTTATCTAACCGTCCACTAACAAAAGACGAATTAAATGTTCTAGCAAGAGGCCATAAATTTGTGATTTCAGGAAAATGTTTCCCATATTTAGACTTTATACATATTATAGAAAGAAACGTCAATCATCCTTCCAGTATTATTATTATTCCGGGCAACTCCAAAGAGTCGACAGATTCATCGAGGGAGGCCCTAACATCATGTCAAGAACAACTATTCGACATTCACACAGTATCTATCATACCCTGCCTTGAACTCATTCACGGTCGTATCACCCAACAGACTCTGGAAGCTTATTCCACTCATTCACCACTCTCCAAGTAAAAAACCTAGCTCTAACACCCTTGTCAACCACACTCTTGCCCAGCTTCCATGCATGGCCCCTAGTCCTCCCACCACCAGTCCTATTTTCAAAAATATCTTCTGGATCAATCTTATAGAAACCCTTCAGTAATTTGAATGTCTCAATCATATCACCCCTCCTCTGCCTATCGACCAATTTCTGCAACCCACAAATCTTCAACCTATTCTCATAAGGTTCATTCCACAGACCTGCTATCATCTTGGTCACTCGTCTCTGGATCCTCTCCACTTCCTCCCCATCACGAAGAAACCCTGGCGCCCATAACTGGGCACAGTAGTCCAGATGGGGTCTTATCAAGGCTCGATACAGAGGAACAACAACTTATTTGTCTCTGCGTGTTAAAGTATTTTTCAGAAGCCAAGTGATTTGATGAGCCACTTTTGCAATGTGCCCCCTAAACTTCAATTCCCTATCCACCAACACTCCCAAATCCCTGGCTTCATCAATCTCCTGGAGTACGGTTCGACCAATGTGATATACTGCTGCTATTCTTTTCACTCCAAAGTGCATAACCTTACACTTTGCCGCATTAAATTGACATCCATTCTCCTTAGCCCAGTCCTCCAAACTATCCAAATCATCCTGTAAAATTTTGACATCCTGTGCGCTCACAATTGCTCTACCCAACTTTGCATCATCAGCAAACAAGTGAACACTTCCTCTCAGATCCTTTCCTATATCATTGATGAACAAATTGAAAAGTAGTGGTCCAAGAACAGATCCTTGCGGCACACCACTAGTCACAAGCAGTCTTTTAGACTCCACTCCTGAATAAACCACTCTCTGGTATCTCTCCATCAACCACCCTCCTGTCCATCTCACCAACCCAATATCCATCCTCATCTGATCCAGTTTACTGATTAGGGTTCCATGTGGTATCCTGTCAAAGGCCTTGGCAAGGGCCAGTAGTATCACTGTAGACCAATTACCCCTATCCAGTTCAGCCGTCACTGTGTTATAAAACTTGAGCAAGTTACTGAGGCATGATCTACCCTTCGCAAAACCATGTTGTCCCCCCATACAATATCCCATTTTCATCTTTTCCAATCCTGTATTCTTTTCTTGACTAATTTCTCTAAGGCCTTGACAATGATCCCTGATATGCTAATCGGTCGGTAATTTACAACAGCAGTCTTGGAACCACTTTTATGCAGTGGAACTATTTTTCCCCTCTTTCCACCCCCTTGGGACTAACCCAGACCCGAGACTCAAATTAAACAAAATGGTCAAGGGTACTGACAATTCTTTAGCTGCTTCTCGTACGACATGAGCTGGTATACCATCCAATCCCACAGGTGTATTAACATTGAGGTTATGCAATCATCTCCACTTCATTCACTACAATTCCCATATAATCTACTGGTTCATTCATTTCTGCAATGTCACCACCTGGATGATATATTCTTGCAAAGTGCTCACTCAGTAACTCAACTATATCAACTGATTCAGTTACCTCCCTACCATCAGCATTCTTTAAAATCATTCTGCCATATACATTTTTTCTTTTACTTGCAACATATCGAAAAAACTGTTTAGGATTTTCTTTAGTTTGCATGGCCAATGTTCTTTCATAATCCTTTTTTGCTTTTCTTACCACACTCGTTACCCTTCTGGCCTGCGCTTTATACCGTTCATGTGCCTGCCGGTCACCTTTCTCCTTAAATTCCCTCCATAGTTGTTTCTATTTTTTGCAGCTCAAGCTTAATGGTGTTATTCATCCATTTAACCCCCTACTTGATTTGTTATTCGGACTCTAGGTATACAGTCAGCCATTGCTTCATGCAAACACCTCTTAACTGCCTCCCATGTACTAACTTCTAGTCCTTGCAGTTGTACATGCCATGGCACTGAACCAACCAAACTCCTAAGTTTTTCATACTTTCCAGCCCGATAATTCCACATGTACCCTGTCTTAATTGAAAATTCCACACCTTTAGCCACCTCCCAAATCAAGACCCTATGATCACTCTCACCAATTGGTGGCAATGTGGTTATATTTGTTACAGCCAAATCCTCAGATGTAATTACTAGGTCGAGCACTCTCTGACCCCTAGTATTTTCCATTACATGCTGTCGCAGATAGTTATCCCTTAATAACCGCATAAAATCCAATTCCTTCCTCCTGTGTGTCTACTCCTCACTCCAATCAATGCGACCATAGTTGAAATCTCCCATAATAATTACCCTCCTTCCATTCATTTCTTCTAATTGCTTGTGCATACTGTCACCACCAACTTTTCCATCACCTGGTCTATAGCAGCACCCAATTATATATTTTGTTCTGCTAGCCACAATCTCACACCAAATGGCCTCAAATGTGCTCTTTTCTCTATTCTGCAATTCAACTTCTATTCTCCTTGGCTGTAACTCATCAGCTATCATCAGCAATTCTTCTCTCCCTATTTTATTATCCCTGTCATTCTTGAACACACTATACCCACTAGCTATATCATCTACAGTCAGCCATGATTCACTAATACCAATAACCTGTGGTCTGGAAGTGCCAACCATGGCCAAAAACTCTTCCTTCTTGTTCCTAATACTCCTAGCATTAGTGTACATGAATTTAAGACACCCATTAGCCCCAGTCCTACCTTGATGCCTTATATTAACTATCCCATTCTGATTTGTTGTCCTTATTCGCTCGGGCATATTATATTCATTCATACATTCAACTGCCTCCCTAAGGACTGTATATCTACCCCCCCCCCTTAATAAATCTAGTTTCCCTGATTTTGCACATTGTTGAAGCCAACAGACTTCGATTTGAAGTAGCTAAAGTGATCTACAATGCCAAGCCTTCAGAATTAAATATCCCACCATCAGAATTGAAAGCTATTATTTCCTTAAAACGTAATAAAAACATAATCATTACCAGAGCTGATAAAGGAAATACCACTGTGGTTCTTGATACAAACTCATATGACCGAAAAATGAATTTACTTCTTGAAGATCGTAATACTTATGCCAAATTGGATTATGATCCTACAAAATGTCAACTCAGAAAATTAAATAAGCTACTTAATGAAACTTCCTCCTTAGATAAAGAAAGAATCAAAAAACATATGACATACCATGCAAGACCACCTAGAATTTATGGCTTACCTAAGCTACACAAAACTAATGTTCCACTTAGACCCATCGTAGACTGTATCAGCAGTCCAACTTACAAATTATCAAGATTCTTATCTAATCTTCTCTGCCCTCACATAGGCCACTCAGTCTCTTCAATCAAAAATTCTACTGAGTTTCACACAAAAATTAAAGACATTCAACTATCAAGAACTGACTTGTTAATCAGCTTTGACATTGTCTCCCTCTTCACAAACATTCCCTATAATGAAATAATAGAATTACTAACTCAAAAATTTCCGTTTGATATAGTTGAATTGTTCAAGTTTGTTATTGCATCAGGTTACTTCACCTGGAAAGGTCAAATTTACAATCAAGAAGAAGGAACAGCAGTGGGATCTCCTTTATCACCAAACCTAGCAAACTTGTTTCTAGAACACCTTGAGGAAAAAATATTCACTTTTGAACCCAAACCAAAAATTTGGTTAAGATATATCGACAACGTATTTGCAGTCTGGGATCATCCCGAACATGAATTACAACTGTTTCTAGATAAAATTAACCTTCTTCATCATTGCATCAACTTTACGTTGAAAAAAGAATCTCCACAGGGTATCTCCTTTTTGCTTTACACATCCAAAGAAAAGAAGACGGTTCCATCGCCATGTCTGTCTTTCGCAAGCCTACATTCTCAGGTCGCTACATTCACAATTCTTCCGCTCATCATCCATCTCAGAAATCTGGTATTATTAAATCACTAGTTTCCAGAGCACACAAATTCTGCTCCTCTGAAGAATCTTTAAACCAGGAATTAGAAGTAATCAAAAATACAGCCATCCTAAATGGATGGCCATACCTTATGTCAAAGGCATCTCCGAACGTCTTTCTAAAATTATGAAGAAATACAATTTTGCCATTACTTACAAATCTATCAACCAAATTTACAACTTGTTACCTTGTCCTAAGGACAAACTCTCACCTTTGATGTTGCCTGGCGTTTATGAGATTCCATGCTCATGCAAATTGTCTTACTTTGGACAGACAGGTAGGTTTGTCCAAAGTAAGACAATCTCGGAACATCGAGACCACATTCGTCTTTTTAAACCGCAGAAATCTGGCCTCTCTCAACACGGAATTGAAAATCCAAACCATAGGATCCATTGGGAAAAGTCTAAACTTAGATCTTTGTATAAACGTTCACGTTTATACAAAGATCTATGTAAAATTTTAGACTTTTCCAAATGGATCCTATGGTTTGGATTTTCAATTCCGTGTTGAGAGAGGCCAGATTTCTGGGTTTAAAAAGACGAATGTGGTCTTGATGAATTTTTTACTTCTGTAACACGTTACGCATGTTTAATTGAGATTCTATTGTAATCATGCGCCCTAACTGTATGTTATTCCTATTATTGTTTTAAACTACTGTACTGATGATGTCCTAAGATACTTAGGATGAAATATTTACAATTAAATAATTTTCTCTGTGGTTAATACATGTGTTTCTTTTAATTGTGATGATCTCACCACAGGTTTTGTTATTTAAAAAAAATAGCTAAAGATGCCTTCTGAAGAAATAAAGATCTGCTCAGAAGTTCTATGAATATAGAGACAAAGAAGAGAATGATGAGAACATTAATTTGGCCAAAAGTTTATTTTTCACTTGGTCAGACTATAATAAATTTAGTTTAATCCTTTATCTAAGTGTGTGCAAACAAAGTTTACACGTGAAAGTATCTTCAGGACTGGGGTAAAGTGGTACAAAGTGTTGTACCACTTTACTCCAGTCCTGAAGATACTTTCAGACACAAACTTTGTTTGCACACACTTGGATAAAGGATTAAACTAAATTTATTATTAATTTGGCCAGTTTTCACATATGGAAGTGAGACCTGGGTATTCAAGAAGAGAGTAAGACAACAGAAGCCCTTAAAATATGGTGCTACAGAAGAACCCTGAAAATTTCATGGACAGAGCATGTGACAAATGCAGAGATACTACAGAGAATGAAAACACAGACATCTTTTTTGCAGGAAATGATCCAGAAAAAGGTGAAACTGGCAGGACATGTATTGAAGGGATCAGCAAGACAGAGGACACTAACATTTTTGGAAGGAAAGATTATGAAAGAGGATCAAGAGGTTAAAAAAAAAAAGGATATAATATAATTATGTTAGTTTAATGTGTAGAAATGTCGTTAGGCATTTTGGGGTAAATAGATTACAAGCTGTGTACCACATTGATGGAACCGTACTCTATGAAATAGATGAGGCTAGGGATTTAGGGGTAGTGGTAGACAGAATGTTGAAGTTTAGAGGACATGTTGCTAAGGTAGCTCATAAGATTATGTGGCTGTTAAAGAGCACACTAACAAATAGAGATAAGGAAGTTGTTATTCCCCTTTATTAAGGCCTTGATATATCCACATCTGGATTACTGTGCTCAGGTCTAGTCTCCTGAGTTTCTTGGGAATGAGAGGATAAGGAATGAGTAGTAGTGGAGAGGATTCAGAGGCAAGCATCCAAGTTTGTGAGTGGCCTGTAGAACATTCCCTGTGAGGATAGATTTAAGGTATGTGGGCTGCAGAAGTTGGTTGATAAGAGAAAAAGAGGGGATATGATAAACATTTAAGGTGCTTAAAGTGTTTTATAGGATAGATGCAGGAGGAAATGTATAATCACTTGGCTTGAGGCTGCAGAACAAGAGGTCATCCTTGGAAGTTGAATAAAAGTGTGGTTAGTAGGGTTGTGAGGACTAGATTTTTTTGCTTGGAGAGTTGTGAATGAATGGAGTGGGTTGCCAGAGTCAAATGTTAGTGCTTTGTCTGTTAATGGGGGTCAAGGAGAAGTATTGACAGATTGTGTGGATAGTGTGGATCTCCTGCAGTGAGTCTTCAGAATCCATGGAGGTGTCCATATAAAAAATAATACTTTGCAAGGATAGAAAAATCAGACTCCTTAGCAGACTTTGGAAAAGATGATATATAAACTGTGTGTGTGTGTGTGTGTGTTAAGAATCAAACTGTAAATATTTCTTTTTGATTTAATTAAATGGTTGTGAACAACACATTGGACTGATTCTGTCAATGTACTATCCTGAAAATTTTGAACCTGCATAAGATAAAGTTTAAGTGAGCAATTATCAAGCCACGACTAATTAAGCATAAAGATTAACATGAGCTGAGAATGCTGACAATATCTGCTTTAGTTTAAATTCTTAGTCTTGCACTCAGTACTGGCACAGTCATAAAACAAATAAATTTGTTAGACTATAGTGTGAGAACATAAGATATAGTGGAAAGAAATAAATGGTGGCAGTCAATAGTTAAAGCAATCAACCATTCACAAAGTTTAAGTAAAGAACAAAGACAAAGCAAGGTGATAGAAATTCAGAACGTTTATAACAAAGGAGTATCAAAGGCATGGTGTCTGCTAGACTAGACTTGCCATAACGATAGTGCAGATGTATTTTTTATATTCACCAAGGCGAATGTCAACAGTTCTTCCTGTCTGTTCATAGTAAGCCAGGTCACTTCATAAACTCCTGAATGTGATAAAGAAGAGAGTTTATCTTTAGGTGAATGGATGAGAACTGTTAATTAAAACCCCCTTGATTTGCTAAAGTCACTTCCCCCCCTTCCCCCAGATATATTTGAATTATTTAAATTTACAGTACATGCAGATTATTTTGCATGGAAAGGAAAGATATACAAACAACTAGCTTGCCCCCCCCCCCCCTTTAGCCAATTTCTACATAGAACACTTGGAAAAGCTAGCTATGAATACAGCCACTCTCAAACCAGTGGTTTCGCTATGTTATATTGATGATGTGTTTGCTATTTGGCCACAGGGTCCAGATACATTGGATACATTTAAATAGCCAACATACTAAAATCCACTTCACAATGGAACAGCAAGTTGATGGCTATTTGCCCTTCCTGGATACTAATCACATGGTTTCCAGATGGTTCCTAATCTTTTTCGGTTGATAGAAAACCAACACATAGAGGGGGATATTTGCATGAACAGTCACATCATCATCCAGCTCAACAGTATGGTATCCTAAAAACACTAATTCACAGAGCTAGAGCTATATGTTCCAGTGACACTGCTCTTACTGCTGAACTCACTCACTTGCATCACAATTTCTTAGCAATGACTATAATCTCCATAGGACATAAAAAAATACAAAATCTCTCCAGAAATCCTCCTCCATTGCTTATTTCACAAGACTACAGCAAAACTGTTACCATTCCATACATTCAAAGCATGAAAAGATATCTAGAGTCAGTGGTGTAGCTAGGAGGGGGTGGTCCGCCCTGGGCAGCACTTTGCGTTTAAGAAATCTTGCCATACTGTCTATAGAACAGCAATTGAGTGATGAAATAGATTTCGACAATGTCATCGATTTCGCTAACGTAAAAGCAAGAAAAATAACATTTTAGAAGGTTGGAATTAAAGTTTTACTTCAAAAATAAACATAATGTTTTAATTTATTTCCCTATATGTCATTTTGACCTGTTGTAGTATTTTTGGTATGTATTGAGAGGGGCGGCAAAACTCTAGCTACGGCACTGTCTAGAGTGCTTAATATATATCAGCTATTCACCATATTTAAACCATATGTCAAATTGGCAGTTCTCATTTATTCATCTAAGGACAAACTCTTTATCATGTGCCCTGTTCTTGTGACCTGGCTTACTATGGACAGACAGGGAGAACTGTTGACATCCACCTTGGTGAACATAAAAAATACATCCAGCACTATTGTTATGGCAAGTCGGGTCTAACAGACTATGACTTGGATACCTTCACATAGGATCAAATGGAAGAAAACAAAAGTGTTACATAGAAGTCATAAGTCAGAGAGAGATTGTTTTTGGAATCAATAGCAACTTTAAAACATATTCCAAACCTCAACAAATATAGCTGTATAAATTTACCAAAAATCTGGGAGACAGTCATTTTAAGATCCAATTAATATTTGTTTTCTTTTCTCTCTTTTTTTTCAACATAGAAGGCACCTAATTAGGATTTAATTTCCCTGTATTGTCCAATACAATTTTTTATTTTATTTTTTTTTTCAAAACTAGTCCCACTGTTATACCAAATTGTTGTTTTGTGTATTATGACAAACTGTTCTTGTGCTCTGAAGATGTTGGACTTATACCAGCAAAATATCAGCTAATACGTTAATAAATATTATTTTCTTATCATTCAATGTTGTAATCAATACCATGAAAATAAATTAACAAGTTAATAAACCATTGATGTACCATGGACAAATAGTCACATCTGTCATAGATGTGATAGGGAGGTCTGATGTGAGAATAGAGGTTGATGAATTGGAAGTACTAAGGATATTGCAGAATCTCAATGCAAATACAGTTTGGGGATTAAATGGCATATCATCTTGCATTTTGAGAATGTGCACAGGAACTGGCAGTGCCTCTGACTAGGCTGTTTAACTTGTCTCAGCTCTGCAAAGTCCCAAGGGAGTGGAAGGAGGGCAAAATAGTTCCCTTACATAAAGGAGCCTCAAAGACTGCAGTAGCAAATTATAGACCAATCAATATCTCAGGAGTGGTGGTGGTAAAATTACTGGAAAAGTTGGTTAAGAACAGGCATCAGGAATGGATGAATAAGAATGATTCTCTGTGGAGAACAGCATAGCTTGTTGCAGGGTCAATCATTCCTTAGCATGTATACTAACTTTTTATAATAGTGACAGTTGAGTTGGATGAAGGGATGGCTACACAATGATAACTGCTGGAGTTTTGCAAAGGCATTTTTTCCAATTTGTTAAATATTTTCACAAATTGGAAAAAATTGAGATGGCTGATGGGCAGATAACAAAAAGTAGTACATGGAGGAGGAGAAAACAGGTGACTGGCTGTGTGCTTGGACTGCGGCTGTTTAATGTGTACATAAATGATAATTTGAAAAGAGATATTCAGTCATTTGCAGATGCAAAATTGAGTAGGGCAATAATTAATCAAGCCAATGTAGACAGCTTACAGGATTATTTAAATAGGCTGTGACACTATGGGCAAAAGTAATGGGTATCCATTTAATGTTGAAAAGTGAAAGATATGAATTTTGGGATAAAAAAAAAAAATTACTGTGTACCACATTGAAGCTAGAGATTTGGGAGTGGTAGTAGATAGAGTTGAAGTTTAGAGGACATATTTTTAAGGTTGCTAAGGTAGCTCATAGGATTACTTGGTTATTGAAGAAATGTTAACAAGCAGAGATAAAGAAGTTATCATTCCTCTTTATAAGGTCTTGATATGGTTACATCTGGATTACTTTGCTCAGGTCTGCTCATTTAGTCACCTGGGTTTCTTATTGATGATAAAAAAAAAAAAAAAAAAGTGGACAGGATTCAGGGGCTCATGATCAAGAGTGGTCTGCAGTATGCTCCTTATGAGGATAGATTGAAGGTTTGTGGATTGCAGAAGATGGTTGATAGGCAAAAAAGAGAAGATATAATAGAAACATTGTGTTAGTTGAGTGTGGATAGTTTTTGGTCTAACATAATAATCCATGCAATAATAACTTTTAACATTTACAAAGATTTTTTTTATGTGTTACATTTTGGCTTCTTGATATTGAAATAAATGCTTTAGAATTTGTAAAGTTGTTGCAGGCTGACATAAAGATGTATTACTATTATTAATATATGGGAACCTCCATGGAGTCCAAAAACTCATTGCCAGATACACAACCTGTCATACCTCTCCTTGAACCCATTAACAGATAAAGCACTTACAACTGACTGGCAACCCATTCCACTCATTCACAACCCTCCAAGCAAAAAAATCTAGTCCTCGCATCCCTACTAACCACACCTTTATTCAACTTCCAGGGATGACCTGGAAGTTGAATAAAGAGATGGCCCCTTGTTCTGCTTCCTCTAGCCAAGGCCTTGATATGCCCAGATGCAGTGGAAACATTTCTGCATCTATCCTATAAAACTCTTAAACAACTTAAATGTTTCTCTCATATCCCCTCTTTTTCTCCTATCAACCAACTTCTGCAATCCACACACCCTCAATCTATCCTCATAAGGAACATTCCTCAAGCCACTCGCCATCTTGGTCACTCGCCTCTGAATTCTTTCCACTGCTTCCTCATCCCCAAGAAACCCAATGGACCAGAGTTGCGCACAGTAATCCACATGTGGGCATATCAAGACCTTGTAAAGAGGAATAACAACTTCCTTATTTTCTGTGTGATCATCTTTATGTCAGATTGACTTTGTGATCATCTTACTTCTTTGTATTGTTGTTCGAAATGATTTTTTTTTTTTTAACAATCTAAAACATTATTCAACTTAAAAACCATAAATGAGGTTTTATTAATTTAATCACAAATGACCCTCCATAGTTCACTTGGTTTTGATTATGCCTTTTGGTTGGAAAGACCTGGGTTTGAATCCTATCTAGGAAATGAAGAACCTTTTATCAGCATTTACAGCTGAAGGTAAGTTAGCTGAACTGATAGGAGCCAGCAGGGGTTTTTACCTCCAGACTCATGTTTTTCAAGACACACAGACGAGACAGGAGAACACACTTAATTGACGGCCGTAATACATTATGCATCTTGCAAAAGTCCAACCCCCACGTACAAGGCATTTTCCCACATTCAAGGCAGAAGGGGCAAGAAGTAGGGATTTGAAGCGCCAATGTGGTAGCATGAATTTTATTTATTTATTTATTTTTATTTTTTGCTCAATCCTGCCTCTGCCTTTTTTTTTAAGAGTTGGTTGGTTACATCAAACCCAGAAAACTTTCTAATATCTTACCGAAGTTTTCTTTTGTCTAAGCCTGCTAACCACTTTTTTTTTCACTTGGATTGTTATATCAATCCCTGCAGAGAACCCTGAAAATTTACTGGCTAACGGGGCTCTGGCAAACCCAATTCCATGAAGAACGTCTGTTCTGATCGCAAACTTACTAATGCGTCTGGGGTAGCCAATGCATCAAGAACTGCAGTCCGGGATCTCGATGAGAAATATGCTACGAGGGCTCTCAACATACTTCAGCTGAACATCAATGGCACTCAAAAAAAGACGGAAGAACTTAAGAACATTTTATACAAAAATAACATCCACATTGCATGCTTAAAAGAAATGAAACTAAATCAAAATCTGAAGCTTCAAATAAAAGCTATTCAACATTAAGGAAAGACAGATGGGATCGTTCTGTCGAAGGTCTAGTTATACTCCTATGGAGCAAACACATCAAATATAAAGAAATTTTATCAACTACAAACAGCAGCATAAATAATAACAGAGGCTCAAGCAGTCAAGATATTTCTACCAAAGCACATTATTACAATAGTCAATGCATATCACCCAGATAACACAAATATAAATACAGAATTACTTCAACAACTAAGCCAAACAATGTTGGACACAAAGATCCTTTTAGGAAATCTAAATGCGAAAAGCTCAACTTGGGGCTCCCCACACAACTAGATCGGAAAGGAGCACAGATAGAAGACATAATTGATGATCTAAACCTTGAGATCATAAACAACAGGCAAAATACATGCCTGTCACAGGCACAGAATCAGCATTAGACATCACAGCAGTATGAAACTGCAAGTCTTACCCAGTGGAAAATACTAAAGAATGCCATCAGTGATCATAGACCTATTATCACAACTATTAATTTGCAGCTAGACCAAAAACCACAGACAAAGGGATCTTGGAGCTTCAGAAAAGCAAATTGGCCTAAATACACACAACTATTAGAAACATATTGCACTGGCACATCCACTAGTAAACTTCATCAGCAACTACTAGAACTAACAACATACAGAAAGCTGCTATTCTTGGATCTCACAGCTGCCTACGATCACATCTCGAGACAAAAGTTAATAAAAATTGCATATGCTACTGGAATAAGGGGGAATGGATTAATTTGGATTTCAGATTTCATGAAAGGAAGAAGAATGAAAGTAAAAGTTAATGGAATTTATTCCAACATGCATCGAACTTGGGTAGAACCTGGAGTCCCACAACGTTCTGTTTTAAGCCCACTCCTATTTCTCATCTATATGAACAATATCCATCCTCACATAATAAGTGACGCAAAAATAGCATGCTATGTAGATGATATAGCAATGTGGCACACAAGCAGTAATCCTCAACAATCTGTAAAAGTCTTAAATAATTCAATAAAAGGCTTAGAAAGATGGACAAAGAAACTTAAACTACAGATAAACCCAGAAAAAACAAAACTGAGCATTTTCTCGACTGATAGAAAAAAAGACACAATTACAACCCTTAAATCAAAATATATAATACCAAAATAGAAAAAACAGTCTCCAAAAATAGACAAACCAATCTCCAAAATATTTAGGCCTAACCCTAGACACTGAACTGAGATTTACAACTCATATTACAAATATATCTAATAAAGCTCTTAAAAAGCTTAATATTATCAAAAGGCTTTGTGGAACAAAGTGGGGTGCAAAGCCGAAGACACTCAAAACTACATATGCGGCTCTCATACGACCCACTATGGAATGTGCCTCATCAATCTGGGCTCCAGCTTCTAGCTCAAAAGAAAAACTTGATAGAATACAATCAAGAGCAGCAAAAATTATCATAGGTGCAGTCTCATCCACAAATAATTTAAAAGCTCAACAAGAGTGTGGGCTTCACATACTAGAAGACGGAAGAAAACTCTCCACAGTTAAATTCACTAACAGAATCAGGAGCCACCAACAGGATCACATCTCACTCAGGACTTTCGATGCCTGGACAAGAAAATCTAGACTAAAGAGATCATCTACGTTATATGATCAAGAAATTAGAAAACAGATTGACTTAGAGCAGTGCTTCCCAAACTTCTGGATGTCAGGGCCCCTTTGCAAAAATTAAAATATTTCAAGGCCCCCCCTCGAAAAAAAATCGTAATAGAGAGATATATTATTATAATATTTATTGTATTTATATTCAATACAAAACATACACAGTGAATATTGCAAAAATCAAATGCATATATTACATTTTTGCCTCTTACCTTTTGGTTCTGAAGACGACGCAGGCTGTTCTGGTAAAATATGAAATACTGTCCTTTTTTTTGAGTCTGTTTCTGCTTCTTCTGATTGTTCGTGGGAATTTTTTTTATTTTTTTATCAACCACTTATCCATCTCATGGTTAAATTTTTTAACGTAGAATAGATCAAATAATATCACCACTTACCGATACTGGCACACCACAGACTGATAACATGAAATTAGTGAATGTTACCTGAATAAGATAAGGGAATCCCCAGACCAGGAACATTTTTCTCTTTTGTGACTTTTCTCCTTTTACGGTAATTAAGCCTAACGCGAAACAGACAGCAAAGGCAGGTTACTAAAACGTGCATATGATTGGTGCGGTATTAACAAAAGATCCCGCAACCGAAAGATAAAAGCATAGCTGACAATTGAGTTGAAATGCTAACTCTCTTCAACCGAATTCCATATGTGAAACTGCCATAACATTCATTATATATATATATATATATATATATATATATATATATATATATATATATATTACTTAGTTTTAACACTTTTATGAATTTTAACACATTCGGTGTTGAATTTTATTGCTGCCTTGGGAAATCGAACTCACACACATCTAATTAATAACAATAGTTTTTAGTTAGATACTGTGTTTGCCCATGCAACATATGGTTTTGTTTCAGTCTATACAGCATAGTTTCTGTATGAGGGGACATGTGATTCATTAATTAGTGTGTTTTTATCCCAGTTGTCTCTAATTGCACTATTTGTTGAGAAATATATTACACAGACTACTAATATCTTATTCACTGGCATAATAAAAGTACTTGTTTTTATTGCCTCTGCAGTATGGTGGCTGTTAGGGAGGGATGTTGTTTACCACTACAAGCGAGTTACTACTCCTCACATGAACTTGTTTAAGGTTTTTTTCATGTGTGAAGTATATGCGAAACTTTTATTGGTAACAGAAAACTAGCTCGGATGACAGTGATAATATAAAACGAGTTTTGATATGTATATAAAGTCAATATCAACAGTCCCTGATTGCGAATGCGTGATGAAAGGGACAGGAAGATTTGGAGCTTCTCTGGAGAGCATTCGAAGTAAATACAATTAACCACTGCTTTGAAATGAAACATATGAATAAGCAATATTTACTAATATTCATTCAGCGCTGAAATACGCAGGAAGCAAAGTTTGTGAACTAACACCAATGTGTGAATTTTTCCATTAAAATATAAAAAATAACAAAAAAGAAATAATAAATAAAAGTTAAATACGCTTCTTTTAAAATAAAAAAAATCTACTTAGTCTTAAAACATTTTTAATTTTGTTTTCATTATTTCACGGCTCCCCTCAACAAAATCTACGGCCCCCAAGGGGGCTGTGGCCCACAGTTTGGGAAGCGCTGACTTAGAGCACCTATCCATTGAAATAAGGAAAGAACCATTCTTTTCCACCATCTACCAAAAAAACACAATGATAAACTTAAATCTCCTAGAACCTTGTTCAAAAAAGGATTCACAGCAAGAAAATAAAAGGACTTGACACTATACATCACTTAAATAATCTAAACCATGTCATTGCCTACACTGATGGATCATCGGACGAAGCACTCAAATAAGGAGGTTCAGGGGTTTTTCTAACTCTACCTGGAGGCGAGGAAATGCAAGTCAAAACCACAGCTGGCAAAATAGCTTCAAACTTCACTTGTAAATTAACAGCCATACAAACAGCTCTCTCTCAAATCCAGTAATAAGCATTACAGAAGGAATAACGATCTACAGCGACTCAAAATCTGCACTTGAAGCATTAAAAAAATGGAAAAACAAAACTCACACAGGAAATTCATGAACTACTAAAAACCTTAAATTTGAAAAATAAGAACTGCACACTGCAATGGATACCAGTCCATGTAAATATTGAAGGCCATGAAAGAGCAGACAGACTAGCCAAAGAAGCAAGATACTTACCTCAAAAATTACACCCACTATCACTAACCGATGCTAACGCTGTTGCCAAAATAAGACTGGTAATACAAACTATCAAGAAGAAGAATGAAATCAGTGAAATTAATGAAAATAGAGAAATAACCACAATCATCACCAGACTAAGGATGGAACATTTTAAAGGCATGAAAATTCAGCCAGACTGTAGTAGGAACTATGAAACATGCAAAAACTGTCTAGAAGTTGAATTAACACCTGTCCATATTTATTCTTGTCCAGCAATTGCTGCTGCTCTACAGAAAATTGACAATAACCCTAGAGAAAAGCTCTACTTCAACAGATTGCCAAAGCAGTTCTATAGATCCACTGTCATATCTAGAAGCTCTTCAATGGACTCGACAACAACAATACATTATGCAGATAGGATTAACTCTTTATCAGAGCATCAATTAGGCTATAATAAGCCAAGTTTGACTGCAATTGGCCCTCAAGCCTAACATGCAAGTGAAGATGAGGTGATGAAATGTAATTCCGAGTCTAAATTGCAATTATTTTACTTTGTTTTCATGCAGAACAAATTTACTGTTTTTATATATTGGATCAGCTAGTCTTGCATCACTTGCAGGTGCAAACTTGACATTTTTGTCTGTTTGCTTACTTGGGAAAAATGGAGTAAAACCAGGTTTAAAATTGCTTGGTATCTTTAACGTGTGTGTGTGTGTGTGTGTGTGTGTGTGTGTGTGTGTGTTAAAGATACCAAGCAATTTTATAAACTTGGTTTTAATCCTTTTTCCCAAGTAAGCAAACAAGTAGGTAAGGTCAAGTTTGCGCCTGAAGTATTTTCAGGTCTGAGGCAACTCGTGGTAAAGGTGGAAAAAGCTCTGATCACTTTCCTTAGTAGCTCCTATAATGCAAAGCACATCTCCTTGCAGACATGTATGATGCTATGCATTAAGGTAAGAGCAGTATGGATTTTCACAGTAAGATTCCCTTAATGCATAGCATCATACATTTCCTTAGTATCTCCCATAATGCAAAGCACATCTCCAAAGAGATGTGCTTTGCATTATGGGAGATACTAAGGAAAGTGATCAGAGCTTACTCCACCTTTACCACGAGTTGCCTCAGACCTGAAAATACTTCTGGCACAATCTTCATTTACCTACTTGTTTGCTTACTTGGGAAAAAGAATTAAAAACAAGTTTATAAAATTGCTTGGTATCTTTTAACATATAATATACTCAAGGTAAAAATCTTTCTATATATATATATATATATATATATATATATATATATATATATATATATATATATATAATCCTGTGTATCATATTCTGCCTTGAAGAAAAAGAAAATTGAAAGCAAGTTCACATTAAAAAGAGATGCAAGCATTACACTTATATCTATGCATAAGGCATTCATGATTGCTATATTTCTAAGATCTCTTCCAGAACTTCTGTATTGCATAAAGGAAGAAAGACTTTAAAGCATAATAATTACATAACTTATTTAATTATTAATTAATATTTTGCCTCAGTCACTGTCATTTTGTGATATACACATGCATGCGGGCACAACCATGGGGAAGGGTTCCATGAAAATTCACCTAAAACAGTTAATCAAAAGACAGTTTGCCGAATGGGAATTCATCAAAAAGGTGATTTATTGAATAACCAGTTCGTCAAACCACAGTTCATCGCATGACAATTCATGCAAATGGAACTGATAGAAAAGATAATTTTTCGATGAATTATGACAGAATTCATTGAAAACGTACTTTTCTCGCAAGCTATTGTTTAAAAGTGTTCGGTAACGATACCTAATGTCACTTAAGATACAGACAACAATATAGGTGGCCATCGAGACATAATAATTATTTTGTTGTATTAAAAAAAAAATTCTGTAAACGTGCACACTTCATTGTGTTGATAGTGATTATCTTTAGACAACAAATTTCATTCTACCTAATTTATTCAAAACAATGGTTAGATTGAAATCAAAATTGACAAATTTTAATATCGATCTTAACTATTAAATTTCATCCAGCCAGAGTGGAATTACTAATATCATTTCGAAACTTCTTTATGAAAATGTTATAATAAGTGATCCAGTTGGAGCTAAAACTGAACTGCACAGATAACTTCTTTGAATTCCACTAAGTCAGAGAGTTATTGTAATATATAATTTTGACATGTCCCTTTGTAGCCCCGAATATAGTTGAGCTGAAAAATGAAACAGTTCGACAAATTTTTGTAAAAATTTCAAATACCAGATCTGAGTAAAATTCATCTCATATAACTGGTGTGTGCACCTGCGTGTACATGCAGAAGTCACATACTAATGCTAGGTTGGCTAAGTGGTTATCCACTCTCCAGTCAAAAGGCTGCGGGTTCTAATCCTACCTTGGGCATGGGAGTTTGTGATTGTCTGTGAAAATACTAGTGGTGGTGGGCAGTAGATGCCGTTGATGTAGTTGCAGTTCGCTGTAGTTGGTGGATTGAGTTTAGTGGTGGAGACGTAGAGTAGGTGTCCTCCCTCAGTGAGTCTTTGGACATCTTGGAAATGTCATGTAATAATAATAATAGAGCCTCTGTACTTCTGTTGGTATAAATAGAGCCCTTCAGTTGAAAGACTGGTTCGAATCCCCTCTGATATGAATAATTATCATCAGGCCTCTTCAATTGAAGGTAAATTAGTAGGCCTCATACAGAGATGGCAGGGTTTTTCTTCCAGGAAACAGGCAAACCAGTCCATGAACACACACATTTACAGTCAGGAAACACTTATCAGACAAGAAAGATAATGGAAACCATGTTGTTCTATAATTATTCCCTAGTAAAGTAGCATTGCTATCCTACTAATCATTAAGCTGATGAGAAAGGATGATGGCAGGGAATAACAATAACCATTATTATTACTAACAATAATAATAATGCACCTACTATTAATAATAATTAGTGATAATAGTAGTAATAGGTGCCTTTTAATTAGGAATGTAAGGATTCCATGCAGTAACGTATCCATGCTGATATAAAGATTTTTTTACATTATCTTTTCCAGATTGTGTAAAACATACATAAAATACACAAAGAGCATATACTGACTGAAAGTTATATCTCAAAAAAAAAAAAAGAAAGAAAAATTACCACATGCACATACACACATCTAATACGATAACTAATATTTAAGGAATTGACAGCGTATACTAGAAATATAAATTAAATAAACTTTAATATATACTTTCCGATATTTCGGCAAACGTCACGTTGCCATCTTCTTGGGAACTTAATACAAAGACAATGTTGTCTTTGTATTAAGAATAACGTTGATGATGTGTTTGCTATTTGGCCACATGGCCCGGATTCACTCCTCTCCTTCCTAACACACTTAAAAAACCAACACCCTAGAATCAAGTTCACCCTGGAAAAAGAGGAAAACAATAACCTCCCCTTCCTAGACACACTAGTCACCCGCCAACCTGATGGAACCTTGGTTTTCTCAGTTTATAGAAAACCCACCCATACAGGCAGATACATTCACCAACAATCCCATCACCCTCCCCTCACAACAATATGGAGTTATTAAGACACTATTCAACAGGGCAAAAATAATCTGTTCAAATGATCAAGCCCTAACCACTGAACTAAATCACATCCGTGACACTTTTTCAGCCAATGGCTACCCCCCCCCCCAAAAAAAAAAAAAAATCCAGAAAATACTTAACCCAGTTATCCACAACCCACCACCCCCTCCCCTTCACAAAAAAGATTACTCTAAATCCATCACCATTCCCTACATCTGAGGCATCTTGGAAAAAATCAACAAAATCTTAAGAAAACATGACTTAACCACTTGTTACAGACCACATAGAAAATTGGCATCCCTTATCTGCTCCACTAAAGACCAACCACTTCCCCTAGACCTACCTGGTGTATACCAGGTCCCTCGCAGCTGTAAATTGTCTTACTTTGGCCAAACAGGCAGGACAGCAAATATCAGAATCTCAGAACACAAGGATTACATCAGATTTCACCAGTACAGTCACTCTGGGCTTGCAGACCACGCTCTGGATACTCGCCACAGAATAAGATGGAAGAAAGCCACAGTCATACACCGCATCAAGTTCAAGTATGAAAGACTATTCATGGAATCTGCCTCAGCCCTTAGGAACATGCCAAACCTCAACAAATTTGGATGCATGAGACTGTCCCAAATTTGGGAAACATTTATCAGAAGAACTTCAGCCCAAAGGCCAAGAACCACCAATATAGCCTGCCAGGGGGCACCATCAGGACTTTAGGAAAAAGTTAGCTTCCTAGCTTCAGTTCTCAATTGCTGTTATGTAGTACTTGTGTGCACATGTCTTTGTATTAAGTTCCCAAGAAGATGGCAACGTGACGTTTGCCGAAATATCGGAAAGTATATATTAAAGTTTATTTAATTTATATTTCTAGTATATGCTGTCAATTCCTTAAATATTAGTTATCATGTTTAACCAGCGTATAAGCCTCTCAACAAGAATAACACATCTAATACATATATTAAAAAAAAAATATATATATATATATATATAAAGGGGATATCATGCTAACTTTCAACTGCATCACAAGTTAATCCAATAAAAACTACAGTTCTTTTTGATAAACAAACTTCACATCTTATAATTCATTTTTCGATGAACCATTCATTTGATGATTTGTAGTTTTGATGAATTGTTGGTTTTCAATGAATTGCCCTTCGATAAATTGTTTTTAGTTAATTGCTGATCAAGGAATTGCTTTTTTGAGGAACTGCTTTTCGATTAATTGCTTTTTCAGTTAACTGTTGTTCGATGAACCACCTTTTGATTTATTTTTTATTTGATTAATTGCTTTTTTTCAATAAATTGCCGTTCAGTAAATTATCGTTTGATAAATTGTTTTCAATGAATTTTCTGGATACCATGGGGAGGTAGACATAGAAGAGATTAAACATGTTTTAATTCTAATGTCCTAGTTGGTGCACTGAATAGGTGAGTGTATCTTGTTCTTTCAGCTGATGATCTCCTGATCATAGCCTCTCAGATTGTTGATAGTGAAGCAGCCAACTTTGGATTAGGTGAGGGTGTAGAACTCTGACAGATTTGGAAGCAGTCTTTCAGATTTGTGTTTGCACATGGGCCGTAGTGCAGCTTTTTCTCACAGAATCTGGTTTATATCAGTGGCATGGTCTGTAACCTGATAGTAGCTATAGTGTAGATGTTGGACATCCATTTGTGTTCATCCATTTGAGTATTATCTCTTCTTTCAGTTTGATTATAATGTTGGTTTGCAGGATTAACAAATACTGTAAGTGTCAGAATGGTTTAGGTAGTGGAGAGGATTTTTTGGTACTAGATAAGAGTGGTTAATTTTTGGTAAGGCTTCAAGGAAGTCTGAATGTTATATCTTTTATGGGCTCAAGATATTTTCTCTGAGGTTTACAGGCGTAAAGGATAGCAGTGCTTCTCTGTGATCTAGGTTTTTTGGGGAGGATTTGGTTTGGGAAAAGAATGTAGAATTTTGTTGATATTTTGGAGGGAGCAAAAATGGGTTGCCAGAAATATATAAACGGAACACATTGAGACCCATGGGTGATGTATTGGTGTCTTCCACTTGTAAATTGGCCTAATACTTAGCCCCAAGAGATTTTTCTTTATTGGCTGTACTTCCCTTCCATATAAAATTCTATGCACTTCAAATGAACAGTCTTGGATATGTTAGAAGAAGATTTTCTTTTCAATACCTGAATGGCAATACCCTGTGATCCTGTTACCATTTGAAAAAATTAACAACAGTTGTCTGCCCTTTCTTGGCATCCTAGTTACCGATCTATCCAGTGGATCCTTTTCATGCTACAGGAAACCTCCAAAGCTGGTAAGTGCATTTCCCACCTATCACATCATCATTCCTCCTCCAGCTCTGTTTAGACCAGCCTCTCCACAGAATCGTTCACATCTATGATACTTTTTTAGCCAGTAGTTTTCCCCTCTAAAAAAATCAGCAAAGCTATTTTTCTCCCAAACCAAAACCTAGATTAAAAGAACAAACAACAACAACAAAAAAATTGCCTCTTATATCTGAAGTTCTTAGAGAAAATTTCACTATGTCAGAATATGATATCTCTTTTTTAAGAGATATATCATATTCATTCTTTCAGCTTTACCAGACATTGGCTCCACATCTCTTTACCAAAAGATCCTTTCCATCTCTTAGATTCATCCTGACCTCTTTAGTATTTTGTGCTCTTGCAAAGTGCCATGTTTTGGTCAAACTGGAAGAACAGCCACTATTTGGCTGGATGAACATAAATATGTCCAACATCTACGTTGTAGCTGCTCAGGGGTTGCACACCATACCATTGACACAGATCATCACATTCTTGAATACAAATGTAAACAGAAATCTGCTGTGTTTGGAATCAGCAACAGTTCTACGAACTCGTATAATTTGAACCAGTTTGGTTGCTTTTCTGTACCAAAAGTTTTCGAAGCAGAGGCTATTTTCATGAGATCACTACCTGAAAGAACAAGATCCCCCTCTAGTTTGTGTTTGCTCTGCTAGGTTTGTGCTTGCATGTGTGTGTTGTTGGCCAAGGTGAAATATTGGTTAATCATTTAATAACAAGTTAAGTAATTATTACCCCTAGAAGTTTTGTTTTTTCTTTCAAGAAGCAAAAACATCAGTGATAATCAATAGGTATATCAAGTTTGTGATCTGCTGCAGAAGAGTGATCCAGAACTTTTGTAAAAATCCATATTTGAGTTTATTGATATTTTTAGAAAATATCAATATTGAATATCAGGCAAATAATTATTCAGATAAAGACAACTCCCCCACCCCCCCCATTGTCCTTTCAATCTCAAACTCCATTTTTGTCATTTTTTTTTTCAGTTATTTTCTTCTTTCATTTTTGATGCTTTGATCTCTTTTTTTTTTTTAGCAATGCAGAATAATCAGAATTTATGCTAGTCAGGACATTGTATATTTAAGAATGTTCTGCTGATCTGATAGAGAAACCACAGCATGTTAATTATTATTATTGTTTTAAGACCCCATGGAGTCCAAGACTCATCTAGGAGGTCCCTTTGTCATATACATAGCTCATCATACCTTGCCTTAAGTACATTCAAATTCTCTGCAGATTCTCTCAGGCAAGGCATTCCAATCATTCACAACTCTTCATGCACAAAACCTGCTCCTCTCTCTCTTGTTCACACTCTCCTTATACAGCTTCCAGGGATGACCTCTTGACTTTCTTCCCCGATCTCCCACCATTTTTTTAGCATTGATCCTATAACAACCCCTTACCAATTTGTGCATCTCTATCATATCACCCTTCTCCTCCTATCCACTAGACTATAAATTGCATCTTCTCAACTTTTCTTCACATTCAACATTCCAGAGATCAGAAACTACCTTAGTCAATCACCTCTGCATCCCTTTCAACATCTCCTCGTCCTTTTTGAACACCAGGTGACGATATCTAATTAATATTCATTTATAATGAAATAAATATATTTTCTTTTATAGTCGCTGAGTGCTAAACAGATTGACAAAATGCAACCCAGTATTATAACCATGAGTCCACCCTGCCAACCTTTCACAAGGTAATTAATTTTCTCATTAATGACTTAAGATGTTGAAATACTTGAAATATTTTTGCAGTAGTTAATATAAATGGCATTAGACCCGATGAGCTGATTGAATATCTAAATAAAATTTATTACAATAACGCAACCCTTAAGGACCTGTAACTCATAAGAGCCTCTGTAGCTCAATCAGTTTCATCAAAGTCCCTTTTTTTTAAAAGACCTGGATTCAAATCCTGTTTAGGACACAAAGAACCTTTATAAGAGCTCTTCATTTGAAGGGGGAGTTAGCCAATCTCACATGGTGGTGATGACAGTTGTTTCTTCAAGAAACTTGGAAATTTTATCCCACAACCAGGAGGCATATGACTTAACTTCACCAGTGGTTGCATGCTCACTGCATGAAAAAATCGATGAATCAGCATACACATTTGTGAACTTGAACCAGCCTTTCTTCTGCCCATTCTCCTCCCTTCCCACTCTGAGACAGTTCTTAAACTTGGGAAAAATGCATTGAAAGCAGTACTTTGCTTTCAATGCATTTTCATTTGGAGCAATGCATCGAAAGCACTGCTCCAATGCATTGGAGCAGTGCTTTGCTACTATTGATGAAGTGTTCTCCCAAAAAACCAAATTAATTGAAGCCAAGCTGGAATATATCCATAATCAGTGCTTAGGCAGAAAATCACCCACCACTGATACCAGTCAGCTCTGTAGCCTCATCGTGTCAGCGGTGCACAACTTGATTGAAAACAAAAAAAAAAAACTCGATTATACTCGACTTCAACACCAAAAGTGATGATACACTGAAGGAAGACATCACTAAACTAATAGAAAAATCTCGTTTTGATTGCGGCAAAATTACCAGTTTTCCACTGCTTTGGGCCTATGAACAAGAAATGGGATGGGACGACTTTCCACGACTGGTGAAAGTGATTACTTATATGTAATTACTTTTGTCTGACCTTACCTTTATCCAATGCATGCGAACAAGGCTGACTTCACAAATAACTGGAAGAAAAATGACAAAGCAACAACAAAACATGGTAAATTAATTACAAAAGGGGAATTTTCCCACTCAGTACTAAACATGTACAGCTGCCCAACATCCTTTCACAGTAACCCTTGAAACCCACAAAACAGAATTTAATGTGGAAATTGAGTGTTTTTTTTTTTTTTTAGCCCATACATGAGAGGTTGATTAACCTATGGTACATTAGTATCATACAGAGAATGGATAGACAACGTAAAGGACTGGTGTGGAATGGGTGTACAGAAACTGCAACACTGCACTGGACAAAGAAAGGTGGAGAAGATATTGAAGGAGGCATCAGACACCAATGGGCAGTGAGCCAATGGTTCGTGATGATGATGACATTGGTATCGTATATGGGTAGTGGGTTGAGAAAGGAGAAACTTGTTTACATTTAATTTAAAAGCCTGTATATTGTATTCCTTGGGAAATACATCAGGGTAGGAATGAAGGAGGAGGAAACTAAACTTGTTCTGTGGATTTCAAGGGTTACTGTGAAAGGATGTTGGGCAGCTGTACATGTTTAGTACTGAGTGGGAGAATTATTGATGCTATTTCAGATGAACATTTGCCTTGGAAATATTTATAGAGTACACAAGTTGCAGAAACCAAACATCTGTGTGAAACTGGGGTGAGTGAGTTGGTAAGAGATGGGTCATTTATCAATCTAATTGCTCTCCTCTTATTGAGTCAAGCATTTTGAGCTTTTAGCAACCCCACTCCAAATGTGAGAGCAGTATTTGATAGCTGGGCAGATTTGTGGTTTGTATAAGGTTATCAACTGTTCAGATGTGAAGTAACATCTTGAGTGAAAGAGAAATCCTAATTTTTTGGAAGCTGAGGATGCAATGGTTGTGATGTGTTTATGCCAGGAGGCTTGATGCTAGGGTAATTCCTAGAAGAGAAATATCATCTTTTTTGGAAATTTGAGTGTTATCAAAAATAATACTGGGGAAAATGGTTCTTTTTTGTGAGAAATATGATAGAACTTGGGTTTTACTAGCATTGAAATTGACGAGGTTGTCTGAGCTCCCATTGGAGGATGTCCTGGAGATCAGAATTGAGGGCAGTGGTGGTTGATGTTCTGTAGGTTGAGGTGAGTTCTGTAGAGTACAGTGACATAGCTAGAGCTTTTGCCACCCCTCTCAATACATATAAAAAATACTACAAAAAGTCAAAACGACATATAGGGAAATAAATTAAAACACTATGTTTATGTTTATTTTAGTTGTAAGTATAGTTGTTAAAAACTAATTATTAAGTAATAAAAATTACTAAGTTAACATAAATAAAAGAATCATCGAAAAATAAAATTGTCTCACGTGGAAAGTGCCACCTGGGGCGGACCCCCCCCCTAGCTATGCCACTGGTAGAATAAGGTTTATCAAATGCAAGGGAGGAGTGCAATGTGCTGTCATCTGCAAAACTGTATTGGGTTGGAGGTCAACTGAAGTAGCTCATTGATATATAGAAGGAAGAGAGTTGGTGAGAGAACAGAACCTTGTGGAACCCTGACAGTTGAATGGCGAGAGGATAAGGAGCCAAATCTCCAGTGCAACCATTTGAGATGCGCCAAATTTCTCCACGTCATTTGTCCAGAGATGAGTGATATATGAGAGTAGATCTGTTGATCAGCAGCGATGGAATCCATTACTGGTGGTCACTTAATATCTGGGTACCTTCAAAGTAGTGTAGGAATTGGGAATTGTTGGTATTCTCAATCACTTTAGATAGGGTTGAGGTGAGTGAGATAGGGCGGTAAGTTAGATGGCAGTGATTTGTCACTCTTCTTGGGAATGGGTTGAATATAGGCCAATTTCCAGGGGGATAGATACCAGTGGAGTAAGAGAGTATGTATAGGTGGCATAGGATAGGAGTCTATTCTTTTTTGTGTCTAATTTAGACAATTGGTTTCTGATCTCTTTCTGACAAAAGGATATAGGGAGCATTGTATGTTGTCAGCTGTCAGTTATGTGTGCATTAGATGCAAAGTGTGAAACCAGGAGATTGGCTTTTTCTGTGGGTGATGATGCAATAGAGCTTCTGAGTATGATAGGGGTGGGAACAGTGTTGGGCAAAAATTATGACCAATTGCTTTGGCAAGAGACCAAAAAGCACAGCTACCATTTGTGCAAGCTGCAAGTTTCCTACTTTTTGCCCGTTCAAATTCTGTTTTGGAAGCATCTATTCAGGCTTGGGTATAATCATTGAAGGTGGATGGAGTTCTTGTGTAAGCCAGTTCTTGATAGTTTAGTTAGGGGGCGGCAGTTCAGATTGCTCTCCCAGTGAGGAATGTATGTTTGAATGTATGTTATGAATTACATGCCAGTGAGGATTACTTTGATATGTTTGGATTGGAAGACCAAGAATGAAACATGGAAGTCACAGAGGCTATCCCACTTGGCACTGTTATAATGCCAAACTACTCTTGTATGGGAGTGGCTGTGTAAACATAGTTGCATGGAGGAGGAGATGAGCACTAGATTGTGGTTAGAATTATCCACGGGGCTCACTACATTCACTTTGCATTTGGAAGGGTCATTTGTGAGGATGAGATCTAGAGTGTTTGGGGAGTGGTTCGGGTTTTCTGAATTCTGGTTGGCATGTGAACAATTTGGCAAGGTCATTAATGATGGCAAATGTTTCAGCATCTCTGCCTGCAAGATCTGTATAACTGGAGGAGGAAAGTCAGTTGGTGTTGTGGACATTAAAATCTCCTAGGAGGAGGATTGATTTTGCTGTTTGGAGAGTGGGACTGGAGAAAATCAATTCTTAAGGAGAGGAAATTAAAGAGCTTAGAGTGGGTGGTGACATTAGGAGAGCAATAGAGACAGCAAATGAATTTGACTGAGTGAGAAACTGATATTTTCAACTAAAGAAGGTCAGAGTTGGGCGATTCTAGGTTAGGTGCTTTCTGGCAAGGTATGTCAGAATGGATATATGCGCAGACGTCACCCTTGGGTCGAAAGGAGTTAGTGTGTAGTTTTGGAAGGTTGAGATGAGTAGTGCTTGGGGAGGTGAGATTTGTGTTTCTGCCAGAAAGAGTAAGTGGGTTTGGTAGACTGAAGATGGTAGTGGACACTATTAAGTTTGGAGTTTAGGCCACAGATGTTGAAGTGGATATGTTGGGTTCTGTGAGGCATATGTTTGACTGCAAGGGTCTTGAACATTTCCTATGGTGGCTGCTAGTGGTGTCAGTTTATTTTTGCACTAATTTAGCTTGTTTGTAGTTGATGATCCAACTGTTGTCTCCATTTTGGTGTTTTGCTTCAAGTTGTGTTCGAAGATGGCGTCCTTGTTCCCTCTGGGCAAATGTTAAGTTAGGTCGAGCACATATGCACAATTTGTGGTAAGCATGCTTTAACTTGTTATTTATCACCACTATTAATTTGGATGTGCTTCAGTGTGTCACAGGTCACTTTCACGAAATGTGAAAGTTCGTTCTCTCCTTTCTTTGATTTATTGGTCCAAAATGATGGCATCTGTGATATTTCTGGGATTGATGTATGGACCATGGTGTCAATGTCATTATTTTGAACTTTCTGATGGAAAATTATTTACCATTTTCCATCAGAAAGTTCAAAATAATGACATTGAGTCTCCTGTTTTCGGCCTCAATCAAGTCTTGTATCATTGATGCGATTGTCGAGTAGCTCGAGCTTAGTTTCCAGCATTTAGATTTTGAAAGAGAAGGTTTCAATCATGGTATTAAGGTGTTGTTTGAGGTTTTCAACTCAAAGTGCCACCAGAGTACTAGAAAGTCTCAACCGCTCTCCAAACATATTGGACCTTTTCCTCAATAGTGTCCTTCCAAATATACTCTGAAAGTTGTATCTCCCTTAGGTAATTCAGACCACAACCATGTTCTTGTTTCTTCCTGCAACAAGTTACACACATACACAGTCATTCTCAATTCCCACAACCTCAAAGATTTGCAACTGCACATCCTCTTTCAACAGGGTGGTGCCCCGCCACACTGGTATTTGGAGGTCTGCATCTCTTGACAGGGTTTTCCCTCAGCAGTGGATTGGACGTGGAGGACCGATTCCCTGGCCACCATGATTGCGGATCTCAACCCACTTGATTTCTTCTTGTGGGAATATGTGATTGATACAGTCTATTCAACTAAATTGGACAGCCTAGAGAACCCAAAACATCACATTTCTGCTCCTGTTCTCCATCACCCCCTGACATGCTTCAGAGAACCTGGTTGGAGATAGACTATTGACTTGACATTGTGCATGTTACTAAAGGAGCACACGTGGAAGTGTACTGATTTTTTTTTTTATACAAAAACTTGGGGAGTGTTCCTTCTCATTTGTACAATTTTGACACCATGGTCCATACACTTAAGTAGTAGTAACATGTTGAAACTAGGAAGTCTGATGCAGACACCCTGTACTTAAGATTGTGCAGAAGTAATCAGTTCTTTAGTACCTGCTGTTAGTTTTCCCTTTACTGATTTAATTTGCACAAAAAGCACAATAATGATAAAATGTGGGAGGACAAGTTTAGAGTAGTGCCACTAGTGCCACCTCTGCTTTACAAATATACATGGTTTCTGCTCCAACCTCAATTGTCCACTTCCACCTCCAATCTCAAAACCCCACCTGCTTTTCTGACAGAAACCCAAATTTTAGAATCTCCAAGCACTACTCATCAGAACTTTCCCAAACTTGAACTTTCAGTTTAAGGCAAGGATAGCATTGGTGCATAGATTCGCTCTCACATACTCTCTGTCCCACTGTCAGATTCATATGCTGTCTATATTGCTCTCTCAGTGCCACCACTCTGAACTCTTCAACTTCCTCTCTTTGAAAGTCTGTATCCTTCAATTCAGCTTTCCTAGCAGTAAAGTTATTTTCCTCAGCAATTTCATTGTATACAATGCGAACTGACTTTTCTTTTCCAACTGCACAGACCAAGCAGGTAGAGATGCTGAGATATTTGTCATCACAAATGATCTTATGTAAATGGTTCACATGCCACCAGAGTACTAGAAAGTCTCAACTGCTCTCCAAACATACTGGACCTTTTCCTCAATAGTGTCCTTTCCAAATATACTCTGAAAGTTGTATCTCTCTTAGGTAATTCAGACCACAACCATGTGCTTGTTTCTTTTCGCACCAAGTTACACGCACACAGTCATTCTTAATCAAGAGTTGTCTGGCATTATAAGAATGTCATGTGAAAAGACCTTTTGAGATTTCTCTGCCTCATTTCCATGGTTGGATTATTGCTTTCTGCCTTCCAACCCAGAAACTTAGGCACTGAATTCATCATTGAAGTAATCCCTTTTGGATTGGAAATGCATATTCTCCATTTCATGCTAAATTTCCATCCACTAAGTAAGCCCTGGCTCTCAAGATGTGCCAGGGCTGTACAAATGAAGAACCAAGCATACTGCAACTGGCTATCATCAAAAACTCAGTTTTCTCTTGCTGCTTATATCAAAGTTCAAAACAGCATCAAGAAAATCATCAATACATCAAAACTGATTTCCAAAGAGCCAAAAGCAGGAAACTTGCATTGTGCCCAAATGACAGCTATGCATTTTGGTCTTTGTCCAAAGCAGTTGGCCACAACTTTTACACAACACTGTTCCCACTGCTGGTGCACCCAGATGGGTCTTTTGCACTTATCATCCACAAAGAAAGACAATCTCCTGGAATCATACTTTTCATCAAATGAAATAGAGGATTTTGGGCCCAAATATTCCAAACACCCAACACTCAATGCCTCCTCTCAACTTTCACCAGGAAGTGATCAGAAAAATCCTATCCAAGTGAGGTACCAAAAAGTCTCCTGCCCCTGAGGGCATTCTTCCAATTGTCCTGAAGATTTGTGCTCCAGAGTTGATTTCTATTCTATGTCTCCTCTTTATTTTCTCTCTCTTATTGCACTGGCATCTACCCTACATTTTGGAAATTAGCCCATGTCCAACATATTCCCAAGAAAGGTGACAGATTCTTACCATCAAACTCCCATCCAATCTCTCTTTCTCTCTCACTTCAGTCCTCTCCAAAGTAATGGAGAGAACCATCAATAGCTTACTCCTGAGCCATCATGAAAATATTTAATTAATAAATGACTGCTGGTATGGATTCTTCCAATGCCATTCAACAGGAGATCTGTTCCCATATGTCGCACACCTCTGGATAAGCACTATGGAAAAGTTTGGCAAATCCCAAGTGGTTGCACTAGATATCTCCAAGGCTTTTGACTGGGTGTGGCACAAGGACCTATTAAGTAAGCTTCCATCATTTGATCTGACCCGACATACTCAACATCCAAGTGGGTCACCAGTTTTCTCACTGGATGCACATTACATGTGATGGTTAATGGTTCCCTATCTTCTGACTGTGTAACTAATTCTGGGTTCCCACATGGTTCTTCTCTCCTCCACCTACCCTGTTTCTTCTATACATCATTGACCTGCTCCAGTTGACCACCAATCCAATACACAGTTACACTACATTCCTCCTTCTCACTTGACAAACCTTACACCAAACAACCTATTGCAAGTCACAGAGAAACAACATCTTCAAGCCTAAATTCTTATCTCCAAACCATTCTTTGATGACTTAGATAACCTTATCAATTTCAACTCCTGCCTTATTTCCCACAAAAAAAAAAAAGAGAACCAATATTATTCCAGTCTTACTTTGACAGCATCCAAATCCCTAGGCAAGATGAGATCTCTCTCCTTGAGATTTACCTTGACATCACAATTCTCTTGGCATGAACACATTACAGCAATTGTCTCCTCAACATCCAAAAAATTAGGATTCCTCCTTTGTTCAAAGCATTACTTTATCCCCAAACAGTTATTAACCCAGTACAAATCACAACTCCACCCACCCATCCAAAAATACTCAATGCAATACAGAAGAGAGCAGTCAGACTGATTAACAACTCATCTCTTACCAACTCACTTCAATGACTCTTGCACAGCCATCTAGTATCTACTGCATACCTCTTCTATAAATATCAAACTAATAAATAAATAAGCTAACACCTCTTATTCCCTTATAGGAAGTAGGTAAGGCCTTTTAACTCTATCTAGCTTTTAGAGACTGAGTAGGCAGCTCAATCTCCACTGGTAGGCAATCGGAGATAGCTGGCCCAAGACTATCACTAATTTACGTGGCCCACAGTAAAGAGACAGCTCAACAAGTGCAGCCATCTCGTCGTCCCTAATCCTAACACACTATTTTTAATATATGAAATACTGTGGGTTCTATGGTTGATTTTCTTGAGTTCACAGTATGAAAAACTTGAGTTTCTGGGAGAAAAAACCCGCTTGCCCATGCCAAAGATCGACTAACTTGGGAATTGGTCGAAGATAGGCTAAGAAAAAGTTCTTCCATTCGGTGACTAGACTTGAACTTGAAGTCTGTCTTTGGGCAACCTAGCACAGAGGATGCAAGCCACTTCCACTGAGTTACACAGGTCTTCTCTATAAATATCAATAATCCCTCCTACCCTCTACCAAATCCATTGGACTGATTGCAGCTACCATCCAGCATCCCTTCACAGTCAAACTCCATACCCATAGAACAAGTTTTTCTTTCTCCATTCTTACTACTGCTGTATTTTGAACAGTGTTTCATTTCCCATGTGCTTCCCAAGGAATACATTGCACAGACCCTTCAAGTTCAATGTGAACAAGTTCATTGTTTCCCAAATCTCTTCCCATACACAGTATTAACATATTATAGGTTTACCAGCCAACTGCTCATGTAAGCCCATCCAACATCTAAAAAAAAAGTTCCTTATCTTAAAATTTTGGTTACAAAAGCTAAACTGGGCAGGTCATGGGCCTTAAGTATTCATACATAGCATGGATTATTATGACATTACAGTAACTTGCTCAAGCATTCTAAAACCTATGAATTTCATATGCTGGGTAACTGAATTTATATAATCTCATATATAATAAATAATCATATATCATATATAATAAAAAATTAATATATAATAAATAAATAATAAATAATCTCAGACAATGACAAGATTGTCATTGTTTGAGAAGGCTTGTACAAACAAACAGAACTTCCAGTGTGCAGCAATTGACTGATGCATTTAATGAAGGCTGTTCCCAACCCTTATCTCACTGAACTGTGGAATTGAAGAGGATTGGTATTGGCAGTCGCATGCCTATACAGAAACCACTGATTACTGTGAAGTTTTTAATTCAGTGGCCAGTATGTGTACTAAGTTATGAAAATAATTCATTACCTTATGAATGACTCACTAAAACAGCAGAGCTACTATTAAGTGAATCTTAATAGTAGCTCTGCTACTATTAAGATTCACTTAATAGTAGCTCTGCTATTTGTGTATTGTGTATTGGAAATTTGTGTATTGGAAACTCATCTCAATGAGAAAGAACTGATTTTCTGTACTGATGCCAAGGTTAAGATGAATTGAGATCTTTCCAGCATAATAAATGAGACAGGAGTGTGTTTTGGTAATTTTGAAGGCATTTTCTCTTTGGTTACTCTTTTCCCAATGGAGAATAGTATGAAGATCATTAAGAAAATCTTAAAGCTTGGACTACTTTGACCATTGCAAGGTTTGTCAAGAGTACAAAAAATGGAGTGTACTGTTAGCAGCAAATCTGTGATAGGACTTGAGGTCAGTGAAAGAAGATAATTTATGTATACTTAACAATAGGTTATAAATAGGGGGTGCTTAAGGGTCAAAGCTATATAACTGAGAGGAGATCTCCACATAGCCTTCAAAGGAATGCGGAGAACCGACCAGGGCTTCTGACCTAATGTCCAATCCTCGTGGTGCACCCTGTTAGGTATCTACCTCGATACTGAATGGACGAGGATGGGCTGGCAATTTGGGATTTAGCCAACCAAATTGTATCCTTATTGGTACAATAAGGATACAATTTGGTTGGCTAAATCCCAAATTGATACAATCCCAAATTGATACAATTTGATACCAAAATTTCAAATGATGGTACAACATGACAGAATTTCATGCCGGCTGGGGCATCGCCCGGTTAAACAAGGTTAAACTTTTAATATTTTCCTCATTATTTTGGAAAAGACTAAGGAGGGACAGTGGGATAGCAGACTTTCATCTCCCCTTTTTCTTGAATGGGGTGAATAAAGGTTTTCTTACATGCTATGGAATTGATGCTTATTTCCATAGCATGTAAGAAATGAGTATGAAAGAGTATAGAGATGGTAATTTGATGTTCATTCTGGAGTATAGCTTTTGATACAACTGGAGAGAGAGAGAGAAAATACCATCATCATCAAAAGACTGCTGTAGATTTGCCAGGTTCTTCATGTGTCTTTCTGGCAAAAGACCACCAGAGAGATAGTAGGCAGGAGTTGTAAAGAATGAAACCAAATAGGTAATCTTTATCTTTAAGTTATGTTACTAGTACCATTTGGTACTAGTAACATAACTAGTACGAGGGAGAGAAACACTGTCATATTCACAGCATTTTCTGGGAAGAAGTTGCATCTTGCAGCCATCATAAGAGACTAGGCTTGAATGCCAGTCTACATTTAGCCCTTTCATAATCAAATTTGGATTTGCGGATGGTTGTTTTGCAGTTGTTGTGAGTTTCAGCATAGACTAAAAATGACATTGTTGTTTTTGAATATATAATTTTTTTCTTTAACTGCCTTGGCACTTTTGTTGGAAAACCAATTCTTGGATTAGTGGGTGTGAATTTGAAATGGAACAAGAATAATTTTTATAACTTGATATGAATAGGTGCTTGAATCAAGTGAGTGGAAATATTAGTCTAATCATATAAAGAGAGAGAGAGATGAAATCCTGGAAGTTGCCCCCCCCCCCCCCCCCAGTTGTATTCTATTGTATTATCAAGTGATGTTGAGAGTAGCTGAGGGAATGATATTTCATCGGAGGAATTTTGCACAGGACTGTGGGTCTGAGTTCCTGAGAGGAGAGCCGATCTCTTTGGATTACTTAGATTGTGAACTAGTTAAGAAAATATCAGAGTGTTAAGAGGATAAAGAGGGTTATTTGTTAACTATTTTGGTGGGTAAGCAGATGATATCTGTTAGGCAATTATTAATATCAAATACTTAAAATATTTTAAATTCTTCAATTCTGTTAATATATAATGACATCATGATTCTCTTTTTTAACATAATGTTTTTGCCATGAGCTATGTATGTATGATATCAAATACTTTATAGCATCTTTTCCGGCTTAGTAGAATTGAAATAATGGAAGCCATTTGGAGTTGTGGACAAGAATCTCACTAAGGAAGATGGCTTTGTTGTTTAGATAATTGCACTGCCAAAAATTTAGCTTCGGGGATAAAAAAAAAATCAGAGGTCAGTATCATATAGAATTTAGAGTGGTAGAAACAATATGAATATTTTAGAATGGGATAAGTAAACAATCCTTTAAAAAAAAATTCTTGTCGATCATGGAATATTGGATCACATGGAAGCTCATTGTAGTAGAAGACATCATGGAAAATAAAGTTTGAATAGTCAGTATGTATAGTGATAGATGTAGCTATAAATTTGAGATTGTTGAAAATAGGAGGCTCAGTTTTAGATGTCTGTCAGTGGATGTGCATGTGTAATTATTACTATTCACGTTATCTAATTGTGTAGCAAAAAATAATAATTTTTTCACGGTTGATGTTGACAGAGTTAGTCAGAGACATGCTGTGAGGGAAAGGTACTCTTCACACATTTCGTATACTGAGAGCAACCAGTCTCCTTACTGTATCATGGTCTTGACCATGATATGAGAGGGGTACATTCTCATTATATGAGAAGTACCCTGAACACATTGCAAGAGCTCTCAGTAAGTTTCGGTTGTGTGCTCTCTTAAAGACAAGCTTTAAGAGACCTTTGTCACTATCAGTTTATCAAAACCCATGCTATATTACTTCAAGCAAGTAGGCTGTTTGCTGAAAAGGAAATCTGCACTAACACTGTATTAGTTTATAAAACCTCATAAGTCCAGATTAGTCCAGCATGAAACTAACACTAGTGACAGCATCAGTTAAGTTTAAGGGAGCCTTATTATATCATCCAAATGGGAGGGGGGGGGGAAAAGACTTCATGGTCACTTTCCCTAATCAGAGGTAGAGTTTCTACTGTAGTTATAGATAGATCTGATGCTATTACTAGATCCAACACTCTCAAATCTCTGGTTCTCTCCATCATGTGTTTTCAGGTAATTCATTTCAGGTCATTATTCTTAGTAACTGTATAAATTCCATTTCCATTTTGTCATGTTCCCCCCCCCCCAATCTATATCCTCATAGTTGAAGTTTCCCATGATAATTGCATTGCCTGCACTCATTGTGCTAATCTGCCGATGCATGTTGTCCACATCTTCTTCTGGACCCTCAGGTCTATAGAAGCAACCAACAACATATTTTGTCCTATTGGCCTCTATCTCACACAAGGAAGCCACAAATGAAACATTTCCCTCAGATCTACAATCTTCCTTAACTTCTATTTTTGTTGGTTCTTCAGATATCATTAATAATACTCCTCCTCCTGCCTTATTTTCTCTGTCTTCTCTGAAAATACAACATATATTACATTTTATCTCTGTAACCATATTCTCTGACAAGGGTTCACTGATGCCAATACTTTTTGCCAAGTTGAGTTGAACAATGCTATAAACTTCACTCTCCACATTTCAACATCCCCTTGGGCCCACAGTTGCCCTTACATAATGTCATTACCAGTCCATTCATATTCATAAACTTGGAAAATGTACCCAGCTCTTCACAATCATTCTTGCACTCATACTCATCTATCCCAGAGGTGGCTATTTCATTCCTGCACTCGCACTCATTTGTCCCGGGGTGGCTAGACATTTGATTGTTTCCTCCTAATTTCTCTAGTTTCCATGGTTTTGTACTTCTAAACTCTAACTGAACAACAACACTTTCTCCAAGCATCTCACTGAACAACACTTTCTTCATCAGACATATAGGTCCTTTTGTCAATCAAATTCACTCTACACATCTATAAACTGCACACTATTTATCCCCATTAAAGGTACAGCAGATAGACTGGATTTACTTCTAAAACAAAATAAAATTTGAACAGTCTATGAACCTATTGACAAAGTCTCCATCTTGTTGAGACAAAACAGTACAGACCTTCTTGGTAAGGAGAAAAAAACTCATCAGTTATAGTCAGTATGGGCAACTTAAAAGCAGACAAACTGCTACACAGAAATTTGTCTTATTTCAAATCACACAGATTGTTCCTTGAAGCAGTTCATATTCTACAGATCCCAGTGAACTGCAATAGAACTGATGGTGTAACTCTGTGCAAATTTTTGCATGCCGCTCTATCCATACATGTTTGCCAGCCTGGCTGGCCGAGTGATTAGTGTGTTCGCTCTCCAATCAAGAGGCTGCGGGTTCGAATCCCGCTGTGGGCATGGATGTTTGTGATTGTCTGTGGAAATACTAGTGGTGGTGGTGGTCAGCAGTAGATGGCGTTGGTGTAGTTGTGGTCAGTTGATGGATTGTGAATGGTGGAAGCAGAGTTGTAGAGTGGATGCCCTCCCTCGATGAGTCTTTGGACTCCCTGGAGGTGACTAATAATAATAATAATAATGTCTCTAAAGTGCTTTGGATAATGACTTGAGTGAGCAAAATGTTGGTGTGTAAATATTGAATTTAGTTAGTCAGTTATTTATTTTCAATCCAGTTCCACATAGTGTTTATTCCAGTAAATTCAACATGAATAATTAACAGTGAGACCAAATTAGTGTTAAAAGCAGATTTTTTTTAAATGACTTTTCTTACAAAACTCAACTGGGCTATATTCTGGTGTTTACTACAGTAGTTTTCCCCTCAACTCTTAGTTATAATTATGTAACTGTTTCATATTTGTTAGTATCTGGAATGTCTATAGTAAGTTACAAAAAAACTTAAAACTTTCAGAATTGCTAATCCATTTTTTAGAAGTTTTATACTTGTTTGGAATATCACTTCACAACATATGAATGCTCATACTGTCATCAGCCCGATGCACATATTACATGACTAAAAATTGTGTTGTTATATGCAATTTTCAGCTTTTCTCCATTCGGTAATACAGTCGGTTCCACCTTATCCACAGGGGATACATTCCAAGATCCTCCCAATGGCTACCTGAAACAACAGATAGTACCAAATCCTATATATATATATATATATATATATACACTGTTTTTTCCTATACATACATAGCTAATATAAAGTTTAATTTATGAATTAGGTGCAGTAAGAGATAACCAACAATGACTAATAATAAAATGGAACAATTACAGGTAGTTTTCGCTTTATGAATTCCCACTTTACGAATTTTTTGGATCAGAATTTTTATTTTAAATTGTGCGTGGCGAAGGCGATTAAGAGTGTATAGGGGGAATTACGCAGCATGTAATGACGTAATGATCAGTTAGAACGAGCTTCAGTCACTCATGAACCTTGCCGATGCAAGTATGTTATTCATAGTTTTCTTCAATTACACCTGATTTTTTCCTTCAATTACATCTGATAACTATAACCCTTTCACTTTTCCAACAATGTCAAAAAGAAGCAACAGTGCAAAACCAGAAAATGAGCAAAAGAAACAAAGAAAAGCAATTACGTTAGAGAAAAAATACAAAATTATTGTGACATTTAAAGCACATTATCTCAAAGAGACCATTATCTCAATGATCACATTATCTCAAAGAGACTTTTGAAATAACATAGGAGCAACTGATAAAGATGGAAACTTTTCTATCAAAGAGTTTTGGAAGGGATTCAACATTTTAGATGCAAATCGAGTAATGCAGAGCGCCTGGCATAAAGTTTCCTAAAAAAAACTATGAAAGGAGTATGGCATAAACCTTGTCCTCAGTTTAATGATAATTTTGAAGGCGTCGAAGACCCAACGAAGATTGTGAATTCTGAAACTCAAGTGATCTTAGGTATGGCTAACAAGTTGCAAATGGAAGTTTCAGAAGGTGATGTTAATGAGCTGCTTCAATCTCACACTGTGGAACTCTCACCCAATGATCTCCTTGAATTAGAGGAAAAAGAAAGAAATGAAGAAAAAAACAAAGAAGATAACGAATATAAAGCTCCATCTCAGGTTTTCACTTTAAAAGGCCTAGAAGAAGCATTTAAACTTCTCTAAAAAGCTCAAGCAATTTTTGAATCACAAGATTCAGACTGAATGATTTAGTAAATTTTTCCACGAAATGCTTCTGCTTGCTATCGAACTATTTTAAATGAAAAGAAACGAAAGTCAACAAAGCAGATGACACTCAAGGCCTTCTTTGGAAAAAAAAAAAAAAAAAAAGAAGAAAAGATGCACCGAAGCTTCCTACCTCGACGGCTGCCGATTCACCCAGTGATATAGAAATGAGCTAATTTTTTTTCAAAGAATCTTTTTTAATTTAAAATTTTTCTTATGTTATTTTTTAAATATGTAAATCTTTGGCCAGTAAAGTATTTTTCTTATTTAATATTCATTTTATGTTTTATATATTCCCTCTTACAAACATAACTCTCGCTTATAGCATTATTTCTAAGGCAAATAAACTCCTGCTTTAAGAATTCCTGATTTATGAATGGTCGCTAGGAACCAATTAATTCGTAAAGGTGGGAACTACCTGTATAACAATATACTATAATAAAAGTTATGTGAATGGAATCTTAATAACCTCAACATGTGATTTTTTTTTTTTTCCTTTCCTTATGAAGTCGAGAACTTTCACCTTTTTACTTAAAGGAAGCACTTTTATATCTTCTTTTTGGCATATCCGAATTGCCAGCATCATTATTCTTGCACTTTGGAGCATTATTAAGTAAAATAAGCGTTACTTAAACACAAGCACTGCTGTACTGCAGCAGACGATCTGATAACCGAGATGGCTACTAAGTGACTAATGTGCAGGTAGCAGATACAGTACAGTGTGGATATGCTGGAGACAAAGGGATGATTCATGTTCCAGTTGGGACAGTGCAAGATTTCAGAACGGTGCACAATTTAAAACTTATGAATTGTTTATTTCTGGAATTTTCCATTTAATATTTTCTGAGTGGATTTGACTGCAGGTGACTGAAACCGCAGAAAGCAAACCTGCATATAAGGAGGTGACTACTGTTCAAAAAGCAGTGAATAAAAACAGTGAGCACTGAGGTAAACAATAATTGCTGTACTTGAGAAATCCTGCACTCGCTGTCATTCATTTGACTCTGTTTATCTAACAGAATAACCTAATCTAATTTCATTAATAATATAGGAGTCTTCTGTATAAAGTTGAAAACATGAGGCAAGAGTAAGTTATCACTTTAAATGCAGATTTTAGTTTTGTAATTTGAATAGCAATAATTTAAACTTCTTGTCACATTTTATTCATAGTGAACAGTGCACTAATTCATATATTTCATTTCATTTTTTTCTTTTTAATACATTCCAATTAGCTGAGTTTACTTTTTAAAATAGTTTTTTTTTATATATGTCTCCCATTCAAGAAAGGTTGTAAACCAATAGTATATAAGTACCATTGGCAGGCTAAGGATTTTTTACAACTTTTTTTTATCATTTTTGTTTAACTTTTTTGTATTTTTTATTTATTTTTTACATAGTCCAGAAACACTGCTTTATAGGGAACTTTATAGACCAGATAGGGAACTATACACTTAATTATCAGATGTAACAAATTGTGTTCATACCAAGTGTTAAGGAAAATTTACAAGAGTTCATATCTGACTGGTGATATGAACTCTTGTAAATTTAAACTTTAAACTTAAGTCTTTTTAAAATCCAGGAAATTGACTCAAGACCAAATATTTATATATATATTTATTAATTTATGAATATTTATATATATTTAATACAACTAAACAAAACTATATACAAATATAAAACAAATTGGATCCAAGACTTTCCAAATTCTTTTGAGGTTTCCTTTATCTTTAGAGGATAAAATTATTTATTCACTGACTCATCTGTTATTGCTTTGTTGTAATAGTGTAACACATTTTTGAATAAAGATTATTTTTAAAAATAATTTTTGACCAACCTGCAAGATTGAAAAGGACTTTTACTACCAATTTATAGATAATAAAGGTATTGAATATATAAACTTTTTGAAAATAAAAGTTTTTCTTTAGACAAGGCTTAAAGCAAGATTGTCAAGATTATAGAACAGAATCATTTCTACATCTGTTAACAGTATTGCCTGAGTAAGTATAATTTTCTTAAAAGGCGCATACATGTTGCACGTTAAAATTTTAATGTATTATTAACATTATAGCTTTAGTTCTGGTTTGCAAACCTGTTGCTTATAAAACAAATAAATAGATTTGAGTAAAATTTTTATCATATTACTGGAATATTTCTAAGACAAAGTGAGAATTATTGTATACATGCAGAATCAGTTTCTCACTCATTCACTCTCTCTCTCACATACACACACACAAGATTTTCTGTCAGCATAAATGGACTCTGTTTTTTGTAAAGTAAATATAGAAGTTATTGTACTAGCATTTTACAGTCCTCAACTTGATATTAGCATGTAAAGATTAGAGAATTATATTAAAAAAAAAAAAAAGCAAAATTGCAAGCTAGTAATTTCCTGCACAAAAATTAGTGAAAATTCACTACAAAGGCAAAACGAATAGTTTATTATTATGTGAAATTTGCTATAGTGAATTGCCTTAAGAATAGCATTGGTGCTATTGAGTTTTGTGCAAAATGCTTTGGTTGTTTAAAGTGAATAACTTTCTGTAATGCTATTTACTGTAGTGAGAGTTGGTTATAGTTGTTGCAACGTCCTTCTTGGTTCTATGGTTCGCCATCTTGTTCACGCTGATCAATACTACAGAATTTCTTGCTAAATAAATTTGCTGGTATCACTCAGTTACACTATATTTAACACTTAGCAAGCACTTATAACATTATTAATCACGGCAGTTATTGCTTCAAGTGGAATTACTTTCAACTTCTAACTTCGGTTAAATTCAGTGACAGCACAGTAAATGTTTAATATTCGAGACGGAACTATCACTTAAACCTTCACTCTGAAATAAAATAAAATAGGACTGTTCTTACCAGGATTAATCCTTAGCACATCAGATTCAATTGAGCACATTTCAAACTTATATTCACTTATTACTCCGATAGAACACTATTCAAAAGAATTCTTCAAGGAGATAACAGAATTATTATTTATCGCACTACACAATTCTTGATGGGCTTACTATAGGGCAGAATATTTATTCCATGTTTACTACTGTATAACAAATTGAGCTTTGTACAATCCTTCTTTAAAGCGATATAGGAATACGTAGTAATTCTAAAACTTAGTGGAATTATTCTGAATCTTCTGTTAATCTTCCGGTCTTTTTAAATTATCCTATTACAGCACTAAATTCCTATTACTGCCACTGCTGACTTTACTCTCAGCTGTCTATAAGTTTCTCCTCGTTTCCGTACACTTCTGAATGCTACTCCCTTGAATTCCCTGCCCTTCAGTGTTCTTGTTTACTTTTACCTCTCGCTTATATGCTTTCCTTCTTCCTGCCTAAAACTTGTTCACTCCGTCCAACTCATTAATTTCTCTTCTCCCAGTTATCGAAGCTCGCGCGTTCTATTTCATTTCTATCTCCATAGCAACGACCAAAACAGAACGTAAATATAAGCATTAGCGTTACATAAGGTTATACCTTTACACTGAGTAATGAAAAATAATAATAAAAATATTATAGTTACTTAATTTCTCTTTCATTTCATTTACAAATAATAATAATAAAATATATGTTACAGTTTATATAAGGCACATAAAAGTTACATACATAGAATTCCTCATAATATTATTGAAGGAATAAAGTAATAAGATAAATGTTATTTACTACAGAGTCCTTTCAGTAGTATAATATACATTAAAATTATATAATTAAATAATAGCTGATAAAATTCAAGGATAATACATGAATAATAAATTTTAAGCAAGGGACTAACAAATAATATTTAAACAAGTCTTGCTTAGTATATGGTAGATTATGTTAAATGTGAATGAAGAATAAAAACACGCAAAACAATTTCATTCACAGTTTAACATAGTTCACATATTTTATCACTTCATCAGTTGACTTACAGGTATGTTAAACAGTCTCCTGTTTTGACCTGTTAAGAAATAATAATGAGGCATTATCAAGACAGAAAGTAATAGTTGAAGTGGATTTAAATGGTATTGATGCGAACACAGATTGATAAGAAAATAACTATTTATTAACTTAAAAGCTAATATTTCACTGGTATTATATCCAACATCTTCAGAGCACACAAACAAAGTTTGTTACAAATGCAAGACAACCACAATTCAGTGTAACAGTGGGGCTAGTATAAGTAATTGCTGCAACACAAGACTAGTGTCCTAATACGGCACCATCTAAGTTAAAAAAAAAAAAAAAAAAAAGTAGTCCAAAGTTTTGAAAAAAATATAGTAGTCCAAATAGTAGTCTTTGAAAGTTTGAATAATAGTTTTGAAAAAAATAATAAAATAAAAATAAATAAATATTAATTTGATCTTAGGATGACTGTCTCCCAAATCTTTGGTAGATTTATATAGCCATATTTGTTAAGGTTTGGAGTATGTTTTAAGGCTTCTGTTAATTCTGGGAACAACCTCTCTGACTTGTAGAAGCTTCTATGCAGTACTTTTGTTTTTTTCCAGTTGATCCTGTGTGTCGGCGTATATCCAAAGTATGGTCTGCCAGACCTGACTTGCCATAGCGAAAGTGCCAGATATATTTTTTGTGTTCACTGAGGCAGATATCCACAGATCTTCCTGTCTGTCCGTAGTAGGCTCGATGACATGAACAGGGCACTTCATAGACTCCTGGATGTGATAAAGGAGTGAATCTGTCCTTAGGTGAACGGATGAGAGTTGCCAATTTCACATCCGTGTACAGTTGGTGTTTGTTAAGCACCCTAGATATCTTTTCAGATGTGCCTTTAATGTATGGGATGGTGATAGTTTTGTTGTAGTCTTCTGTGAAAGATAGTGGGGGGGGGGATTTCTGAGCTCACTAACTGTAGAACTGTAGACTCAAATGTATAAATATTATTGGAAGGAAATGAACAAGATTGAAAACCATAACCCTGGAGACCCAGTAGCATCTCTGAAAAAAACATTGATTCAGCCAGAGAGGCATGTGACGTTATCTGCAGGGAAAGAGAAATAAAAACTGGAACCTGGGAGGCTAAAGACCAACAAATGTGTAGAAAGGCTTATGTGTTCGTCGTGCATGTTGACTAATTTTGACGGTAATATATCAAAACATAGAAAGATAAGTAAATAATTATTTATTGACTTATTGCATATTTCACTGGTGTTATAACCAGCATCTTCAGAACACAAAACACAGTTTGTCACAGTATGTGAGACTACAACAACATGGTGTAATAATGGGATTAGTCTGAAACCCCTCCCACTATCCACTACAGAGAACTACAACAGAACAGTCATCCCATACATTAAAGGCACATCAGAAAAGATATCTAGAATTCTCAATAAATATCAACTACGCACTGTATTCAGACCATGTGTCAAATTAGCAACTCTCATCCATTCATCCAAGGACAGCATCTCTCCTTTATCACATGCAGGAGTGTACGAAGTACCCTGCTCGTGTGATCAAGTTTACTACGGTCAAACAGGAAGAACTGTGGACATCTGTATCAGTGAACACAAAAGATACATCCGGCACTATCGCTATAGCAAGTCAGGCCTAGCAGACCATGCTTTGGATACCCTTGCACACAGGATCAACTGGAAGAAAAAAGTACTGCACAGAAACTTTTAAGTCAGAGAGATTGTTTTTAGAAGCAGCTGAAGCCTTGAAACATACTCCGAATCTTAACAAATATGGCTGTATAAATTTTGTTCTAAGATTTGGGAGACAATCATCTTAAGACATAACTAGTACCTGCTTTCTCTCTCTTTTTTTTTAATTTATTTTATTTTTGTTAACATAGAGTGCGCCTAATTAGAACTTTAGTCTTTGTGTTGTTGCTCCAATCTTTCAAACTAGTCCCGTTATTACACCATGCTGTAGTCTTGCGTACTGTGTTTTGTGCACTGAAGATGCTGGTTATAACACCAGCAAAATATCAGCAATATGTCAATAAATAATTATTTACTTATCTTTCTGTTATATTACCGTCAAAATTAGTTGACAAAAGACCAACAAAGTACTCTTAGATTTTCAACAAAAAGATTTTTTCTTGTTTAATATTGGCTAAGCATGCACCTGTGCAGGCATATCAAACATTGTGCACAGGTGCTTGCTTAGCCAACATTAAACAAGAAAAAATCTTTTTGTTGAAAATCTAAGAGTACTTTGTTGGTCTTTTGTTGACTAATTTTGATGGTTGCATGAATCAAAGATGGCAGCAACAAAGCCAAGCATTGACAAAGCACTACAAGTCTGTCTCACTAACGTTACAAGAAAGATAAGTGGGATGATCTATGCAACTGTTACTAGACATTTTCTTGGATTATTGCTTCCTGCTATTTGACCCAAACCTGTGTTCTGAACATATCGCTGAAATACTTCTTATCAGAATGGAAACATTTATTCCTCGTTCCACCCTAAGTTCCCTCCCCTATCTACACCTTGGTTCTCCTACAGGTGTGCCAAAGCTGTACAAGAAAAGAATTGAGCATACTTGGCTTGCTTCCAAAACTCCATTTACTTATAGTGCTTATACCAAATCTTGGAATAGCTATAAGAAACTGTCAACATCTCAAACTGATTTTGAGAGCTAAAAGTAGGGAACTTGTATCTGTCAAAATGGCAGCCATGCATTTTGGTCTGTAGCCAAAATTATTGGTTGCAACTTCTGCCCAGTGTCACTCTCACCACTATAAGGAGGTAGGTTCCATAAGTTTTCAGCCTGACATCAAAATTCGTGTTAATTTTAAAATGCCATGTGTACCAGTTGCAACTCTACCTGTGTCATTCAGTTGGAGGCACTTGTTTGACTAACACATGGTACGCAAGTGGTTGTAATGTCAAAAATTGAGTACTGGGCTGTGATCAAGTTTCTCATCAAAGAAGGGCTTTCTCCAAGTTGCTATCAAACAGCAATTGGATGATGTTTATGGGGAAGCTTCTTCACATTCCACCTTGAAGGAATGGGCTGAACAGTTTCTCCTAGGAAGAGCATCGAAGATGATCCTCGTGATGGTTGGCCTGTGGAAGTGATGACTGAGGAAAATGTCTCTTGTTTAAGAGGACCTGCTCAATGGCAGATGACTGAAGCTCAAAGAAATCTCAGCAAGGTTGGGGGTTTTCTATAACAACTGTCTTTCACGTCATTCACAAGAAGCTTCATGTGATGAAGGTCAGTGCAAGGTGGGTGTCCCTACTTCTCTCTTAAATTCAGAAGGAGCATCATGTGATCTGTTCCCACACGTTTTTAGAGCTGTGGCAAGGGAATCGGAGAGATGTGCTGGAATCCATTGTCACTGGGGATGAAACCATAGTCCTTTCTTACAATCCTCTTTCCAAAAGGGAATCCATGGATTGGCACAAACCAGGTTAAGTACCACCGAGAAAAGCCAAGGTCACTCAGTCCACCAAGAAGATCATAGCAACAATCTTTTGGGATTGCCGGGTAATTCATTCTCTTGATTGGCTTGAAGGAAAGGAATACCACCATGAATGCAGAATATTATTCTTCACTCCTGCACAAACTGTGCAACTCCATAAAGGAGAAGAGACAAGGAATGCTGAGTCATGGTGTTCACCTGCTTTATGACAATGCTCGTCCATATGGCTATTGTTGCAAAAGTTGCAGTGAAGGACTATGGTTCCAGGAGATTGAACACTCACCCTACAGCTCAGATTTAGCACCGAGTGACTACTACTACTTGAAACTGAAGAAAGACCTTCGAGGAAGAAAATTTGCAAATGATAATGAGGCGAAAGATGCAGTTTTAGGCCATTTCCAGACAAAAATACACACTATTTTTTCAAGGGCATAGAAATGTTAAGATGTGAAAAGAGTGTTGAAGTAAAGGGAGATTATGTTGAAAAGTGACTTTCTTTCTATAACCTCTAAAAGTCGATCAGGCCAGAAACTGATGGAACCACCCTTGTACATCCTGATGATTCTGTTGTATCATCACCTACAGAAAAAGCCAACCTCATGACTTCCTGCTTCTCTTCCAATACTTGCACTTCTGATTTTGGTAAATATCTTCCCAACCATTCCAAACACTCAATGCCCAGTTTATCTTTTTGCCTGAAAGGGATCAGAAAATTTTTTCTCAAATTAGATACCAAAATGTCTCCTGGCCCAGATGGCATTCCTTTGATTGTCCTAAAGGTTTTTCTACTCCACAGTTGATTCTCATTCCATGTTGCTTTTTTACAGTTTCTTATTGTATTGACATCTATCCCATAGTATGGAAATTAGCCAACATTCAATCTATCCCTAAAAATTGCAATATATATATATATATATATATATATATATATATATATTCAACCTGTCCAATTTTTCTTATCCCAGAGTGATGGAACAACCAACTGCTATTCTACCTTGAAGGCTTTCAACTAATAGATGACTGCCAGTATGGATTCTATCACTGGAATTCATAATGCAGATGTGGATTCCATTCGATCGGTAGGTGATCTATTTATGTCAACCATATCTGGACAAATACCATGGAAAAGTTTGGTGAGTCAAATGGTTGCTCTTGATATCTCCATGGCGTTTGGCCTCTCCTGGCACAGAGGCCTATTAAGTAAACTCCCATCATTTGGTGTGTCTGTTGACTTCTTCAGTTGGACTGCCAGTTTCTGACTGGACACTCACTTTGTGTGATGGCAGATGGTTCTGTTAATATTTATCATTTACTTGTCTCTGTAAATTGGTTTTTATACTCGGAGTGTTTATTACTTACTCAAGGGTCCAATTCCGATTGGTGCAATGACTTTTATTTCTTTTAGAATCCAGAAAAACGCTGACTCAAGACCAAATAAAAAAAATATACATTTAATGAAACTAAAACAATACAGGGTGTCTCAATTAAGTTTTATCTGCAATGATTTGTTTCTTATTAGTGCTCAACATGACTTCCATCTTGTGCGATGCATGTAACTAGGTGATTTTCGAAGTTCCAGAAAATGTTTAGTAGTTAGTGAGCAGTGACTGCATTGATTGTGTTTGTGATTTTAGTCTTAAGGTGATCGAGAGAAGCAGGTTTTGAAGCATCACTACAGTTTTGATGTGACCCCATAAGAAAAAGTCTAATGGAGTCAGGTCAGGTGACCAAGGTGGCACACAAGAGCACCTCCTCTACCGATACACCTGTCTGTGAAAGTGTTATCCAGAAACTTTTGTACCTGTGTCGCATAATGACAGGGTGCCCCATCTTGTTGGAAAATGGTTTTATTCATAACATTTAATCACTTTAATTTGGGAATAAAAACAAATTCTAAAGCATTGCTAAATACAATTCATCCCCAACAGTGGGCTCATCGAAAAAGAATGGGCCCGATAATGCAACACCTCCAAACCATGCACCACACATTAACTTTTGTTGAGTCTTCCTTCATGTTGCCACATTTCCTCAGACTTTTCTGTATCTCAAATATGACAATTGTGAGGGTTAGCTTTCCCACTTATGTGAAATGTTGCTTCATCTGAAAAAGTCACATGTCAATAACATCTGTGTCATTTTCTATTTGTCTTCAACAGTTGACAGAAATCCAACCTGGCATGATAATCCTCTTCTTGTAGCATTTGAACAGTCGTAATTTTGTAAGCATGTTTATGGAGTTGTCTAGTTAGAATTCTGTGCACTGTGGTTTTTGGTACATTTAACTCAGCAGCAGCATATCACACTGATTTCTTGGGACTTATCAAATTCTCTTTCAATTCTGACAACATTTGCTTCCCTTGATGAATGCCTCCCTGATCTGGGTTTCTCATGAATTGATCCAGTTTCTTTGAATTTTTTCATCCAGTTATTAATTAAATTTCTGTGTGTGGGGGGGCCTCCTTGTTATAATGGGCAGAGAAGTTTCTTCTTACTGCTGTTATAGACTTGAGTTCAGCAAGCCACAGGATGCAATTGACTTTTTCTTCAACATTTGCTATCTTCAATCACACCAGTCTTAAAAAAAAAAAAAAAAAAAAAAAATGTAATGAAATAATAATATTCATGCATCAAAAATTCTAATAATTATACTTTCAAATGATATTTATTGCAACTCTGTAACTGTGATGCTTTTGAAGTAGTTAAAGATCAAAACTGCACTAAGAATTATGGGCTACACTGTGGAGTTTTCATGGAACAGCCCCATGTTACTATCAAGATGACAATGCCCCATGCCACAAAACTGCAGCTGTTATGGAATGGTATGAAAAGATGGTCATTAAATCGAACACCTGTAGGACAAATTGAGCAGCGATTGAGGTTCAGAGCAACGCATCCTTGATCTGTTGCTGAATTCAGTGCTGCTTTGATGGAAGAATGGTGACAAATTCCACCTGATGGCTGCCACACATTGATGGAAAGCCTCCCTCAAAGGGTGCAGGAGTATTTTTGAGGTATGAATTTACAGTTGATACTTCAAAGGATATCAACTGTAAATTGCTAAATTTTCCACACAATTATTGGTAAATTATTGGTAAATATGTGCACTCCTCCCATCTTATAAAAGTCCTATACATTAAACTCTAAACAAGGATGTCTTGGCTTCTGTTATACTGTTACTCTTCATGCCATTAGCCTGCATTATGTTTCTTCATCAAATAATCAAATTATGGTCTTCCTTTCTGAAGACTATTCACAACACACTTATACACATTCCCATTGGCTCAAACTTATGTAATGGTTTTCCATACGATATGGTGTCATATGCTTTGCAAATTCCAGCAGTCTCATGTCATAGCTATTGCATCATGTTGGAGGCTTAATGGATTTTTTACAACACTCAAAAAGAATTAAAATAGAATTTAATATTTCCTATATTTCGTCCTAGTCACTAGGACATCTACGGGGATTACAAAAATAGTTAATGCAACATACACACAAATAATAAACAATACTGAGCCCAACCACGTGGGTGACACTAAAGTCCTATCTAGTTGGAGCGCCCTCTAAGGGCAGTAGTAGGTGGCCTGGAATGTAAGGTGGGACCTCTGGTGATGAGTGTTTCCCAAATCTTCGGAAGCTTAATACAACCGTATTTATTCAGATTTGGTTGGTTTTTGAGAGCTGCTGCTGCTTCCAAGAAAAGTCTCTCTTTCTTGAATTTGCTGTGGTGGAGCATGGTGGTTTTCTTCCAAGATACCCTGTGGGTGGTGTCCAAAACATGGTCAGCCAAGCCTGAATGGCCATAGTTGTGTTTGCAGATGTAAGACTTGTGTTCCTCTAAGCGGATGGATGCTGATCTGCCTGTCTGTCCAAAGTACGCCAGCTTACAGGAACAGGGTACTTTGTAAACTCCAGGCAGAGAGAGAGGAGGGAGCTGATCTTTTGTAGAATGGATAAGCAACAAGAATTTAAAAATGCCATCACCATACCCTACATCCGTGGCACATCCGAAAAAATAGCCAAGATACTAAAAAAGTACAACCTACACACAGCATATAAGCCCCACCGCAAACTTGCTATCCTTATCTGTTCTACGAAAGATCAGCTCCCTCCTCTCTCTCTGCCTGGAGTTTACAAAGTACCCTGTTCCTGTAAGCTGGCGTACTTTTGGACAGACAGGCAGATCAGCATCCATCCGCTTAGAGGAACACAAGTCTTACATCTGCAAACACAACTATGGCCATTCAGGCTTGGCTGACCATGTTTTGGATACCACCCACAGGGTATCTTGGAAGAAAACCACCATGCTCCACCACAGCAAATTCAAGAAAGAGAGACTTTTCTTGGAAGCAGCAGCAGCTCTCAAAAACCAACCAAATCTGAATAAATACGGTTGTATTAAGCTTCCGAAGATTTGGGAAACACTCATCACCAGAGGTCCCACCTTACATTCCAGGCCACCTACTACTGCCCTTAGAGGGCGCTCCAACTAGATAGGACTTTAGTGTCACCCACGTGGTTGGGCTCAGTATTGTTTATTATTTGTGTGTATGTTACATTAACTATTTTTGTAATCCCCGTAGATGTCCTAGTGACTAGGACGAAATATAGGAAGTATTAAATTCTATTTTAATTCTTTTTGAGTGTTGTAAAAAATCCATTAAGCCTCCAACATGATGTCCTCACAGCACTTAAGCCTCTACACACGAATCATAGCTATTGCCTTTATCTGATTCTGCTGTACCTTTAAAATAATTCCCCTTGTGCAACAATGCACTTAGACAATGTTAGATGATAGAGGAATTACTTTGAAGGTGACAGTAGTCACTGGTCTACAGGTAAGCAAATATAGTTTTTATGTGCATCACAGGAATCTAATATTCGTAACTTGTATATATGAATCTCGCCTATGAAACATCAACCTATAACACATTAGTATTGGTACTCTGTGTGTGTGCTAAAAACTTGATAATCTGGAAACACTGTTCTAGACGCTAACAGAACGTGTTTAAGAAAAGCGACTATTTCCCTCCAGCAATCAAGGGTAGTGGTGCACTGGGCAATGAATTTCATAAAGACATTCACAAACATCCATGCTTGTTGGATGCAATTCCACACCCTGTTAGTTGAAGAGTGGGTATGTATGCTTTGGCCATCCAGGCTAATGTGTATGTTGAAGAATCACATTGATTAAGTGTTTGACTGTTGTTGCATTATAATGAACTTTTTCCAAATAGTTTTTTCATTTATGTCTGTAACCAGTTTTTATTTTTTTTTTTATTTGTGAATTTTGAGCCACCTGAATGGAAATAAAAATTAATTCCAAAATTTATGGCATATATCTGTTTTGATGTAATTGTGGATCTTGTTGCTTTATATGTTTTGTATAAAATTGTATAGTACAGAATAATATTGATTATGGAGTGATATATGTAAATATTTTACTTCTTGCAGAGTTAAACAGAAACCTAGTTTTTTACTTATTGAGAATGTAAAGGGATTTGAAGATTCTGTTACAAGAAATATTCTGATTGACACTTTAAGTGATTGTGGGTATATTTATCAAGAATTTCTTTTATCTCCTGATCAGTTTAATATACCTAATTCTCGCCTGCGGTATTTTTTGCTAGCAAAGTTAAAACCACTTGAATTTGGATTTTCAGTTACTAGTGAGGTAAGTAGTTATCTTATTTTATTAATTGATGTAACAGCATTTAATAAATATTTGTGATGAAAGTTTAACAGTCTGCTGGTCTGGTGTGAAGCTTTAGGGAAATTATTATTATTACCCAAGACTCCATGGAGTCAAAGACTCATCTAGGAGGTCATTTTTATCATACACATAGCTCATCATACCTTCAAACATGCTTTAAACACACTCAAATTCTCTGCAGACACCACACTCTCAGGCAAGGCATTCCAATCATTCACAACTCTGCATGAAAAAAACCTGCTTCTCACACCCTCTTTATATGGTTTCCAGGGATGACCTCTGGTTCTCCCCTAATCTTCCACTATTTTCTGTAGAACCTCTCCAGTATTGATCCTAAATAACTTCTAGGTCTCTATCATATCTCCTCTCTTCTTCCTGTCCACTAGACTCTGCAAGTTACATCTTCTCAATCTTTCCTCATACTCGGCATTCCAGAGGTTAGAAACTACCTTAGTCCGTTGCCTCTGGAGCCATTCCAACATCTCTTCATCCTTCTGAAAACCAGGTGACCAAATCTGGGCACAATAGTCCATGTGTGGCTTAATCAAAGCCTTATACAATGGAACAAGAATCTCCCTACTTCTACAAGTCAGTGTCCTCTGCATCATTCCCAGAAGCCTTTGTGTTGTCTTCACAATTTTGGCTATGTGTCCCCTAAATTTCAGACCCTTATCCACTATCATCTCCAGATCTCTTATTTCCTCCACCTCTGACAATATATCCTCACCAATTTTTGTTTTCCAAATTTTAAAACCTTACATCCACATTTCCGTGCCCAATCACTCAATTTATTCAAGTCTTCTCTACTCTTCATGGTTCATCTCAACTTTGCATCATCTGCAAACAACTGAATATCTCCATCCAAATTTTCACCAATATCATTAATATATAAGTTAAACAGCAATGGCCCTAAAACAGACCCCTGAGGCACACCACTAGTAACTTTCCTTTTCCTGGATATTGCTCCCCATACACAACTTGTTGATACCTATCAGATAGCCAGTCTCCAATCCAATGCACTAATCTAATATCCAACCCCATCTGCCTAGTTTGACTGTCAACTTATCATGAGGTACTCTATCAAAAGCCTTTGCGAAATCTAAGTATATTACTAAAACATGACCTCCCTTTAGTAAATCTATGCTGTCCATGAAAGATAATACCATTGTTGTCAACCCAATTCTGAATCCTAGTTCTCACAAGCTTCTCCAACAACTTAACTACAACACCTGACATACAGATAGGCCAATAGTATGATGCTTGAGTTCTATTACACCTTTATGAAGTGGGACAATCTTGCCCTCCTTCCACTCTTTAGGAACTTGACCCAGTGCAAGACTCGTATTAAAAAAAATATGTTGAGGCTGGTGTCAACTCCCTGGCACATTCCTTCAGAATACGTGGTGATATATTATCAAGTCTCACAGCTTTATCAACTCCCCATACACCTCTTGTTCACTTACAGTCAGTCTCTCCTCCCCATCATCAACTGCTCTCAATCTCTCCATGAAGTCACATTCACAAGATCGAAAGACCTTTATGAACTTCTCATTAAGTATCTCCACTACACCTTCTGCAACAGCTGCCTTTATACCATTTTTTCCAATCAGTGTCATCCTTCCATAATCATTCTTTCTTTTGCTGGCTACATATCGAAAGAACTCCTTAGGATTCTTTTTGGCTTCATTAGCTAACTGCTGTTCATTCCTCTCGTTATCTACCCTTGCCAACCAAGTCACCTGCCTTGCTTGGTCTTTGTAGTCCTCACGGAATTGGTTATTTCCGCTTCTCTTATGCTGCCTCCATAATGCCCTTTTTTCTCTGTATCGCAGAGAAAATCTTCTCACCGTTGGAATACATTTAGACATTGCATCTACTAGATAGTTTTTGAAAATCCCCCAAGCTGCATTGATCTCTTTTCCAGCTAACTCATTCCATGCTACACCTGTAAGCTGTCTCTTGAGCTCTTCATAATCACCTCCCTTGTAGTTCCACATACACCCTTTTCTTACAGGGATCCTCACACTGCTGGCAACCACCCAGGTAATCACCTCATGGTCACTCTCACCAATTGGTGGGTGATTTGACACTTTATAATTACATCCTCTGATGAGATGATGAAATCCAAGACCCTCAATCCTTTTGTGCCCTCTGTTACATACTCTCTGAGGTAGTTATCCCTCAAAAACTCACTCATTTTCTTTACTTCCAGTTGCTATCTCATATTCCAGTTAATTTTGCCATAATTAAAATCACCCATAATAATCACTCTTTTCTTATTTGCTTGACTAATTTGATTATACATTTCATAGTCACTACCATCCACATTTCCTGGTTTATAACAACATCCAACCAAGGATTTCATTCCATTCACCTCTATTTCACACCATACTGCTCAAAACCACTGGCACTATTTCCCTCTTGCATCTCTACTTTGTATGGATATAACTCTTTCTCTATCATCAATAGCACTCCCTCTCCCTTTTTATCCTTTCTATCCTCATGAAACACATTCATACCCTTCCATCTCTATTCCTATCAGGATGTTGTCCTGATCTAACCATGTCTCACTTATTCCAACAATTTTTGGGTGAACAGACTCAATTAGTGCAACCATTTCATCTGCCTTGTTTCTTACACTTCTAGCTTTTGTATATAAACATAACAACTCATTCCTGGATCTACAGCTAGTTCTACTGATACCACTCATTCAATGTGATCTCTCCATACTCGACTTGGGCCATTTCCCTTTCTGCTTATTTATTTTAGAACCCTCTTCAATTCCAACTGTTTCCTCTTGATCCCAGGTCATCCCATTCCTTTCCTGTCTACACATGCTCTCGCATCCTCTTGGATCATCCACCTTTCTCATGCCGTGTACCCCTGTCCGCCCTGAGCCTCCCCATTTTCCTGTTCATTTTGCACACCCATTCTCTCATTTTCCATACTCATGCCACTTACTTCCTCATTCATAACCACCTCTTCAATCTCTCCTGTCATACTCTCCTGCTCTTCCACATCACTTCCCACTTGATATGATTCATTCTCTGTACTCACTTCTCTATCTTCCAGCAACAGTCTCTCCAAGCGACTCGCATCATAACCCCTCAAATGCAGTCCATCGCTCCCATACAGTTCACTTCGTCCTTCAAACTCAATGCACTTGTGCAAAAATGCACAAGTGATAGAGTTATTACAGACATTTAGCCTGAAACCATCTGATACATACACTGCCAATGTCAGCAAAATGGTGATTCAGCAGCTGAATTGGATTGTATGTATTTAAACCGTTTTTTCAATTTGAAGTCATTTTTATCACTTATTCTTGGTATAAGTTTCATGTTCTAGTTAGAGAAACATAAAGCCTTGTGATGGAAAAAATAACATCATACATTTCATTTGAGATCCTGATTTTTCTGTGAATATAGTTAGCATTGCTCCACTTGTTTTGCTAATATTGCAGGTTCTTGACCACCACAATGACTTTGACTACTGTTTTGTTGCGAAACCTCAAAAATAAACTAATAAAAGGTGAATATACTGATTTGAGTCAGCTGAATCTTCTGTTAGTTCAGTGTTATGAGTCTGCATTCTTAGCCTGTCCTACTGCAAAGTTCCAATGCTAATTTTGTTTTACTTTAGGTTTTTGTCCTTTTTTTTTTTTCTTTCATTGTTAGGTATTAATCAGCATTCATTATGTAAAACTTATGGAGGAGTAGTAGTAATGTAGTAAAGTAATAGTAAATTATGGAGTAGTAATATTATTTTAACAAATCCTAAAACACACCCCAACTCAACATCCCCAGAGTTAAAGATCGGTACTATCAACATAAGAAGCCTGAATGGCAAAGAAATGGAGCTAGCTGAGGAATTAGATAAGTACCAGATCGACATAATAGGGGCGACTGAAACAAAAAAAGACAAAAACTGTGAGATCTTTTTGAGTAATAAATACAAAATGTTTTATTCAGGCAATGACAATCAAGGAAAAGAAGGAGTAGCCATAGTATTCAACACAAAATATGAGGCTAATCTTCATGATTGGCAGGCAGTCTCAAGTAGAGTGATGTTGGCAAATATCAGAATGAGGAACTGGACAATGAGACTTATTTTTGCCTATGGTCCTACAGAAGGTTCTACTAAGATAGAAATTTTTTCATGCTTTAGATAAGCAACTGACACAATGAAAAAGGAAAAGTTGGTCCTTATTGGGGATCTAAATAGCAGAGTAGGAAATGATTGTCAGACACAAAAATATTTTGGGAAAATTTCGAGAAAAGAGCAAAGGGTAAGGACTTCTGGTAAGGAACAAGATGAAAACAAATAAATGAAAATGAATTGCTCAAAAAAATGTATTTCAAACAATAACCAGAACTTTATAAAAAAAATGGCTACAATAGGAAAGTAGTCAATAGAATTCTTCATAAGAATATGTCCAAAAATAAAAAAAATTAAATATTATAATAAAGCTACAGCTATTCCTAATTATTAAGATGGACAAAAATGGACAGAATTCTACATGTAAAGCACCCACAAAATTTAAAAGTTTACTCAGCTCTTCTAAGGATTTCCTCTCCATCTGTACAAGTGTATACTAAAACTAATGTACCTATAACTTACTCTACATAGTGGAAACGGGATGCATGTTCTCAATAAGAAAATAACAGATATGCCACATCAAATTCCTTAATTATGGAAAATCAAGACTTTCTGATCTTGAAATTAAACCACCAAATTGGCAGGAAAGAAACTCATTCCTTGCAGATACAAATTCTACTGAATGAAACTTCAAGAAAGCTTGTAAAATTCTAATCTATCACTCCAGTCTCAAAAAGAAAGTCCTAAGGATATGGATGGCCCAAATGCAACCCACAAAACATCTAGTGACAAGAATATTAAAATAATAGGATTGTGTAGCTCTAGCATTTCTCAAATCAAGAGAAAAAATATTAGATATAGAAAAACCAACAACAATGGAATTATAGGCCAATAACCAGTGTTCCTCCTCCTCATCATCATCATCAAATTCCTGCCATGTACCCTCAAGGGGTGTACAGGATATGACAGTACTACATGAAAAAATTACATCATTACTAACTTCCTATCTACAATTTTCCTCCAAATCAGTCTGTTACTTGTCAAGACTCCAACATTATCAGATCTTATATTTCTATCGTCTAAGGCACTTTGTACCGTATCAATCCACCTATATCTTGGTCTTCCTCTGGGTCGTTTTCCTGCCAACCTGGCAGAGAACACTTGTTTTGCTAATCTTTCCTCTCCCATTCTATTTAAGTGACCATACCATCTGAGATTAGCTCTGCTAACGCATTCCTGGATGCTGACAATGTCAAGTTCTTTCCTAATATCCTCATTTTTAATATGATATTGCCATTGATGCCATCTGTTCACGCCTCTAATCTTTCTTAGGACTCTCATATCTGCGGTCTCTAGTCTTTGGTCAAGTGTTTTACTTCTGACCCAGCTCTCAGATCCATAAGTTAAAATTGGTTTGAACACAGTCTTGTATACAGCTAATTTAGTGTTCCGACTAATTTCTTTCTTATTCCATATGAATTTATTCAATTGACTTCCCACGATACCAGCTTTGCTGATTCTGTTGTCTATTTCTATATTTAGTTTACCATCTTCAGTAAAAATTGTGCCTAAGTAGCTGAAATGTTTTACTTGTTCCACAGGTTCTCCATTCACAACACAGTTGACATTTTCAATGATTCTGCCTATTTTCATTGTCTTTGTCTTTTTATTGCTGACCTTCATACCATATCTATTACAACAGCTATTCAATTTAGTCAGAGAATCTTGCAGACTTGTAGCGGATTTATTTAGAAGTATAACATCATCTGCATAAAGCAAAGAGCTGACATTAACATCTCCAATTTTGATATCAGGTTTAATACCACATTCCTTCATAATGTGATCCATATAGATAATGAATAACAGAAGGGATAATGTACATCCTTGTCTCACACCAGATTTAACAGTAAACCATCTACCTGTACTTCCTTCAATTCTAACTGCTGACTCACAACTGAAATACAGACTAAGTATCGCTTGATATAATGCCCCATTGATACAATATAACTGTAGCGTACTGAATAGCTTCTCTCTTGGCACCTTGTCATATGCCTTTTCCAGATCGACAAAACTTAAATACAGATCTTTGTTATATTCCCATGCTTTCTCGACTATTTGTCGTAAAGTGAAGATCTGATCCTGACAGCCTCTATTTGGCCTGAATCCAGCTTGTTCTTCACCAAGCTTTTCTTCCACAATTCTTCTCAACCGTTTCTCAAGTATACTTGCATAGATCTTGCCAGGAACACTCAGTAGGGAAATACCTCTGTAATTCTCACATTCAGTTTTATTTCCCTTTTTATATATGGGTACTATGAGAGCTCTACTCCAATCATCGGGAATTCGTCCCTCTGTCCAGGCTTTCTGAACTATGCAGTGCAGCCACTGTAAGACTCTTATACCACCATACTTCAGCATTTCTGGTCGAATATCATCTACTCCTGCTGCCTTTCCACATTTCAAGCCTTTGATGGCTTTTTCTACTTCAAGTATGGATATGTATTCCTGACTGCATGCCTGGTCAGTGTTTTTTATCACTGTGCTGTCATCACTGCTTGTTTCATTTAGCAGTTTATCAAAGTAATTACTCCATACTTCAAGGATATCTTTTTCTCCTGTTTTCATTTCACCTTTATCATCTCTAATTCCTTTTACAGCACTCTTTCCTCCATTCCTAAGCTTCTTCAACAACCTCCAGAATATTTTGCCACCTTCTTGATATTTATTTTCTATATTCTTGCCAAAGTCCTCCCATGACTTTTGTTTAGCTAGTTTTACACACTGTTTAGCTTTCTTACATTTGTCTCTGTATTCTGTAAGAGTAAAAGCTGACTTATTTGCCAGGAACTTTTGATATGCTTTCTTCTTTTCCTTCACTGCCTCTTTAACTTCCTGTGTCCACCAGGGAGTTCTGATTTTTTTATCTTTGCACACAACCTCACCACATGCCTCTCTGGCAGAATCAATCAATGTTTCCTTCAGAGTTTGCCACTGAATCTCCAAGGTTTGATTCCTGTTCTCAAACTCTTTCATTTTCTTTTCAATAATATTTCTGTATTTTAGTCTACAGTTTACATCTGAGAGCTGCTCAACTTTTATTCGCTTTAAAACTTTCTTACATGTTATTCTTTTCAATATGAAATTCAATTTTATCCTGCTCAAGACTAAATAGTGATCACTTCCAATTTCAAATCCTCTGTACACTCTGGTGTCCTGCACCAGGGAGAAAACATCACTATCAACAATAACATAGTCAATGAGACTTTTCTTATTCCTAGCCTCTTCTCTCCATGTGAATTTGTGCACATTTTTATGTTGGAACATGGTGTTAGTAATAACCAGTCCATGTCCTGAGCAGAAATCCAACAGATATTTGCCATTATTATTAGCTTTGCTCTTTTCTCCAAATTTTCCCAAAATATTTTTGTATGTCTCACAATCATTTCCTACTCTACTATTTAGATCCCAACAAGGACCAACTTTTCATTTTTCATTGTGTCAGTTGCTTTTTCTAAAGCCTCAAAAAATTCCTCCACTTCTACCTTAGTAGAACCTTCTGTGGGACCATAGGCACAAATAAGTCTCATTGTCCAGTTCCCCATTCTCATATTTGCCCACATTACTCTACTTGAGACTGACTGCCATTCAAGAAGATTAGCCTCGTATTTTGTGTTGAATACTATGGCTACTCCTTTACCTTGATTGTTATTGCCTGAATATAACATTTTGTATTTATTGCTCAGAAAGATCTCACCAGTTTTGGTCTTTTTTGTTTCAGTCACCCCTATTATGTCGATCTGGTACTTATCTAATTCCTCAGCTAGCTCCATTTCTTTGCCATTCAGGCTTCTTACGTTGATAGTACCGATCTTTAACTCTGGTGATGTTGAGTTGGGGTTTGTTTTCAGTTTGTTCCAGTAGCTGACTTTTCGCTGTTCGCCCTGGTTCCCTGGCGAAAACAACGGGGGCCTTGTTTAACCGGGCGACGCCCCAGCCGGCATGAAATTTTGTCATGTTGTACCATCATTTTTTTATTTTGGTTTAACCAATAAGAATACAATTTGGTCGGCTAAATCCCAAATTGCCAGCCCATCCTCGTTCGTTCAGTATCAAAGTAGATACCCAACAGGGTGCACCACGAGAAGGTGAGGATTGGACATTAGGTCAGAAGCCCTGGTCGGTTCTCCGCATTCCTTTAAAGGCTATGTGGAGGTCTCCTCTCAGTTATACAGCTTTGACCCTTAAGCACCCCACCAGTGTTCCTTAAGACTCAAAATAACAGGACTCTAGAGAATTAAGCTAAGCCCATAGTTAATGATGCAGTTCTTCTATACAAGTTGTATTTATTTTATTTAATTTTAATCTGTTCTCACCAGAGGTCAGGATAAGGTTAGTAGGTGATCAAAGTAACAGTTATATAGCACATTGCAGTGAATTATGTAGCTTGTGTCTCTCTGTGTATATATTATTTCTGATAATGACCTTAACATAAAGATTGAAATATCAAGTAGTTGTTTTATTTTAATGTTATTACTCCAGCATAGCAGTTATTGCTATACTTTTTATGTAATGAATTTATTCTTTTCTGTTTAAAAAGAAAACCTAGATATATTTATAGATGCTCATAGGTTCATAAACAGGATAGGCTAGATATAGGATCACAGCCTTTATGGAGAAATGTTACTTATGCAATGTTAAAACACTTAAATTTTCATTAACTGCATATACTGTGGACAGAATTTGTTAGCCATTCCTCAGAAAAACTGCAAAAAAGTGATGTCACATATGTAAGTTGACAGCTGCATATGAAAGATCTCACAAACTGAAAATTATATGTTACTAGTTTCTGCAAGAAATAACATTCTAAATATATATATATCCATTGTTTTACTTTGCTGCTTTGGTTTGTGGAATGGATTGTATATCCATTCTCCATCTGCCAGCTGTAAGTTTTAATCTTACCCTTACCTTAGATATGGATATTTGAATGTTTTTAGGTAGTCAGATGAATTTCATTACCTGATGCCGACCTGGTTGGCTGAGTGGTTAACGTATTCGCTCTCCATCCAAAATGCTGCGGGTTCAAATCCCACCGTGGGCTTGGATGTTTGTGATTGTCTGTGAAAATACTAGTGGTTGTGATAGGCGGTAGATGGTGTTAGTGGGGATAGAGAGTTGTAGAGTAGATGCCCTCACTCGATGAGTCTTTGGACTGCCTGGAGGTGTCACGTGATAATAAAAATTTTGCCAGCCTGGTTGGTCGAGTGGTTAGTGTATCCACTCTCCAGCCAAAAGGCTGTGGGTTCAAATCCTGCCATGGGCATGGATGTTTGTGATTGTCTGTGAAAATAATAGTGGTGATGGTGGACAGTAGATAGCGTTGGTGTAGATGAGGCGGTTTGTGGATAAGGTTGAGTGGTGGAGACTGAGAGTTGTAGAGTAGGTGCATTCCATCAATGAGTCTTAGGACTACCTAGAGGTGTCAAATAATAATAATGTGAGACCGTTACCTTGGTTATTGGAGGCCTGAAGTAGCTTGAAAAAGTTCCATGTTTGGTTTCTAGAGCAGGATTTCTGGATTATCTAGCTTTTAGCCCATCTACGGTAAGCACTTATTAGTACTAATGTACTGTAGATTGGCATAGTACTAATGTACTGTAGATACCAATGTGGGAGATTAGCATAAAATCAAAAATGCAGCGATGAGCCATTTTAACTGAAGTCATGCCAAAGTTAGAAGATGAAGAAAATTTTGTTGATAGTTATATTATCTGCTGCCTTTCATTAGATGAGAATGGTTGATCAGCATAATATTAAGGATGTGAGGTGCTGAAAACTTCATCATCAAATTCCTGACATTTACCCTCCAGGGGTGTACAGGATATGATAGTACTACATGAAAAATTTACATCATTACTAACTTCCTATCTACAATTTTCCTCCAAATCAATCTGTTATCTGTCAAGGCTTCAACATTGCCAGATCTTATATTTCTATCTTCTAAGGCACTTTTTACTGTATCAATCCACCTATATCTTGGTCTTCCTGAGGGTCTTTTTCCTTCCAACTTTGCAGAGAACACTTGTTTTGCTAATCTTTCCTCTCCCATTCTGTTTAGGTGACCATACCACCTGAGATTAGCTCTGCTAACACATTCCTAGATGGTAACAATGTCAAGTTCTTTCTTAATATTCTCATTTTTAATATGATATTGCCATCGATGCCATCTGTTCATGCCCCTAATCTTTCTCAGGACTTTTTGGGAAAATTTCAGCATTCATATCTGTGGTCTCTAGTCTTTGGTCAAGTGTTTTTCTTCTAAACCAACTCTCAGATCCATAAGTTAAAACTGGTTTGAACAATGTCTTGTATATAGCTAATTTAGTGTTTTGACTAATTTCTCTCTTATGCCATATAAATTTATTCAGTTGACTTCCTATCATACCAGCTTTGTTGATCCTGTTGTCTATTTCCATATTTTGTTTACCATCTTCACTAAAAATCATGCCTAAGTAGCTGAAATGTTTTACTTGCTCTATAGGTTCTCCATTCACAATGCAGTTGATATTTTCAATGCTTCTGTCTATTTTCATTGTCTTTGTCTTGTTATTGCTGACTTTTCATACCATATCTATTACAACAATTATTCAATTTAGTCAGGGAATTCTTACAGACTTGTAGTGGATTTAGAAGTATAACATCATCCGCATAAAGCAAAGAGCTGACATTAACTTCTCCAATTTTGATATCAGATTTAATACCACTTTCCTTCATAAATTGATCCATATAACAGAGGGAATAATATACATTCTTGTCTGACATCAGATTTAACATTAAACCATCTTCCCGTGCTGAAAACTTTGAGTTCTGTAATTATGCCAGAAATAGCTTAAAAATAAATCTCTTTTCATTTTAAATTATTTGTGGTCTTTATTTGATTTACAGAACTTTATTACCATCATTCTATATTTTGGCAAATATCTGTTGGAATAATGGCAAATATCTGTTGGATTTCTGCTCAGGACATGGACTGGTTATTACTAACACCATGTTCCAACATAAAAATGTGCACAAATTTACATGGAGAGAAGAGGCTAGGAATAAGAAAAGTCTCATTGACTATGTTATTGTTGATAGTGATGTTTTCTCCCTGGTGCAGGACACCAGAGTGTACAGAGGATTTGAAATTGGAAGTGATCACTATTTAGTCTTGAGCAGGATAAAATTGAATTTCATATTGAAAAGAATATCATGTAAGAAAGTTTTAAAGCGAATAAAAGTTGAGCAGCTCTCAGATGTGAGCTGTAGACTAAAATACACAAAGATTATTGAAGGAAAAATGAAAGAGTTTGAGAACAGGAATCAAACCTTGGAGATTCATTGGCAAACTCTGAAGAAAACATTGATTGATTCTGCCAGAGAGGCATGTGGTGAGGTTGTTTGTAAGGATAAAAAAATCAGAACTCCCTGGTGGACACAGGAGGTTAAAGAGGCAGTGAAGGAAAAGAAGAAAGCATACTAAAAGTTCCTGTCAAATAAGTCAGCTTGTGCTCTTAGAGAATATAGAGACAAATGCAAGAATGCTAAACACTGTGTAAAACTAGCTAAACAAAAGTCATGGGAAGACTTTGGCAAGAATATAGAAAATAAATATCAAGAAGGTGGCAAAATATTCTGGAGGTTGTTGAAGAAGCTTAAGAATGGAGGAAAGAGTGCTATAAAAGGAATTAGAGATGATAAAGGTGACATGAAAACGGGAGAAAAAGATATCCTTGAAGTATGGAGTAATTACTTTGAAAAACTGCTAAATGAAACAAGCAGTGATGACAGCACAGTGGTAAAAAAACACTGACCAGGCATGCAGTCAGGAATACATATCCATACTTGAAGTAGAAAAAGCCATCAAAGGCTTGAAATGTGGAAAGGCAGCAGGAGTAGATGATATTCGACCAGAAATGCTGAAGTATGGTGGTATAAGAGTCTTACAGTGGCTGCACTGCATAGTTCAGAAAGCCTGGACAGAGGGACGAGTTCCCGATGATTGGAGTAGAGCTCTCATAGTACCCATATATAAAAGGGAAATAAAACTGCATGTGAGAATTACAGAGGTATTTCCCTACTGAGTGTTCCTGGCAAGATCTATGCAAGTATACTTGAGAAACGGTTGAGAAGAATTGTGGAAGAAAAGCTTGGTGAAGAACAAGCTGGATTCAGGCCAAATAGAGGCTGTCAGGATCAGATCTTCACTTTACGACAAATAGTCGAGAAAGCATGGGAATATAACAAAGATCTGTATTTAAGTTTTGTCGATCTGGAAAAGGCATATGACAAGGTGCCAAGAGAGAAGCTATTCAGTACGCTACAGTTATATTGTATCAATGGGGCATTATATCAAGCGATACTTAGTCTGTATTTCAGTTGTAAGTCAGCAGTTAGAATTGAAGGAAGTACAGAAAGATGGCTTAATGTTAAATCTGGTGTGAGACAAGGATGTACATTATCCCCTCTGTTATTCATTATCTATATGGATCGCATTATGAAGGAAAGTGGTATTAAACATGATATCAAAATTGGAAATGTTAATGTCAGCTCTTTGCTTTATGCGGACGATGTTATACTTCTAAATAAATCCTCTACAAGTCTGCAAGATTCTCTGACTAAATTGAATAGCTCTTGTAATAGATATGGTATGAAGGTCAGCAATAAAAAGACAAAGACAATGAAAATAGGCAGAATCATTGAAAATGTCAACTGTGTTGTTAATGGAGAACCTGTGGAACAAGTAAAACATTTCAGCTATTTAGGCACGATTTTTACTGAAGATGGTAAATTAAATATAGAAATAGACAACAGAATCAGCAAAGCTGGTATTGTGGGAAGTCAATTGAATAAATTCATATGGAATAAGAGAGAAATTAGTTGGAACACTAAATTAACTGTATACAAGACAGTGTTCAAACCAGTTTTAACTTATGGATCTGAGAGCTGGGTCAGAAGTAAAACACTTGACCCAAGACTAGAGACTTCAGATATGAGAGTCCTGAGAAAGATTATAGGCGTGAACAGGTGGCATCAATGGCAGTATCATATTAAAAACGAGGATATTAGGAAAGAACTTGACATTGTCAGCATCCAGGAATGCGTTAGCAGAGCTAATCTCAGGTGGTATGGTCACTTATGGGCGAGGAAAGAGTAGCAAAACAAGTGTTCTCTGCCAGGTTGGCAGGAAAACGACCTAGAGGAAGACCAAGATATAGGTGGTTTGATACTGTACAAAGTGCTTTAGACGATAGAAATATAAGAGCTGATAATATTGAAGTGTTGACAAGTAACAGACTGATTTGGAGGAAAATTGTAGATAGGAAATTAATAATGATGTAATTTTTTTCATGTAGTACTATCATATCCTGTACACCCCCTTGAGGGTACATGGCAGGAATTTGATGATGATGATGATGATGACTTTATTACCATCTTGAGTTCATATAAATATATCACAAAGGAGCACAATCTGCATTTCATAGGCTGGTCTTGACACGAAGGCTAAAACTTTGTGTCATCTTTTTGTTAACTAGCAATGTGTTCATTTATCTCAATCTGTCTTCATAATCTGTATTTATTCCACAATCTTGACATCATCTTTAACACTGTCTCCACTTTATCAGCATCACAAAGGAAACCAGGAGACCAGGCTTGCATAAAATAGTCCAAGTGAGGACATATCAAGACCTTGTAAAGAGACAAAATGACTTAATTATCCTTACATGTTAAGGCCTGTTTCAGCATGGAATTATCCTTCTGAGTTGTATTTGCAATCTTTGCTATCCTTGAATTTCAACTTGCTATATGCTAAAACTCCAAGATCCCTAGCCTGGTTGGTTTCCTCTAGCATAATCTCACTAATATATGATGTTGGATATCTCATTACACCAGAGTGCATTTACATTATATTTACATTAACAATGTTTACACTACATTTCCACTAACATTACATTAGTAACATTTATGGTAACAACATTTACACTACATTTACGTTAACTTACATTAACAACTTTTACATTACATTAATTTTACATATGCTAACATTGAGTTGATAACCATTTTTACAAGCACATAATTTCAGCCTCATTACTTTTTTCACCATCAGCAAACATCTTTATCACTTATCAGATCTTTCCTATGTCATTAATGTGAATAGTGAATAACATTGGATCAAGGCCTTATCCCTCTGTTACACCACTGGTCACAACTGTATAAGAAGATGGTTGAGTGACGTATGAACCACTCCGATACCAATCAGTTAGCTATCATCTTATCCCTGCTAATATTTTATAATTCTTCTTCTTTGGCACTACAGCCCATGTAGGGCCTTGGCCTCCCATATTTGGGTTTCATAACTTACTACGAGTGGCATGGTTGAGTGGGGTCATTAGCCCCATGCTCAACCATGTGTCATTGTCTGTGAGTGTTGTGTTCTTAAGATTGGTTCGCTTGCTTTGCAGGAGGAAAAACCCCAGATAAATTAGGGAGAAAAACCCTGCAGTCCACACCCAAGACTGGCTAACTTGGCTATGTCTGAGAGAGGTCCTTAGCTCCTCACGTCAGCGACAAGAATCAAACTTAGGACACTCCTTTCCCAGGTGTATGGTTGCAGAGCGCATAACCACTTGGCTAACTGTGCAGACAATATTTTATAATACAATCTCCAATTTATGCAATAGTTTTTTCATGCTGTATCCTATCAGAAGCCTTAGCAAAGTTCAAAGTATCACGATATATCCAATCGTCTTGTCTAACTTGGTGTAACATTATTATAAAAATGCAAGCAAGTTGCTCAAACATGAGCTTTCCTTATTCGCAGAGAATCTGTAAATGCATGCTGTTTACTAAGTACAGATTCTCTGCGAATTCATTTCTGTAGGTTTAAATGTTTCCTTAAACTTTTATTGGAATTACTATCTGTGTGTTAAGGCTTAAGTGCTGGGAAGTCATCATGTTGGAAGTTTAATGGAGTACTGACAGCACTAAGAAAGGATTTAAAACTAATTTTAATCCTTCTAGTATTTTGTCTCAGTCACTGAGACATCTTCAGGGAATACAAATAATGCTTGTAACACACAAAGACAACACAATACTGAATGAAACATGTGGCTATGACTATAGTCCTATCTAGGTGGTGTGCCTTCTGTGGGCATTTGTAGGTGGTCTAGGGTGTAAATTGAACCTCTGACTATTAATGTTTCCCAAATTTTGGGAAGTTTTTTTTGTATTCGTTTAAATTTGGTTGATTTCTGAGTGTGCTGCTGCTGCAGATTCCAAAAACAGTCTTTCCTTTTTTAAATTTACTGATGGTTTTCTTCCATAAGATCCTATGAGTGGTATCCAATACATGGTCTGCAAGACCAGATTGACCATACTCATGATTTTGCAGATGTAAGTTTTGTGTTCATCTAAATGGATGGTAGCTGATCTACCTGTCTGTCTTAAGTATGCCAACTTGCAGGAACAGGGCATTTTATATACTCCAGGCACTGAGCTGATCTTTGGTAGAATGGATAAGGGGTAGCCAGTTTCCTGTGGGGATTAAAAGTTGTGTAGAGGTTTTACTTTTTTAAGACCTAGCTGTTTTTTTCCAATGTACTCTAGACATAGGGATGGTAATGGCATTTCTGAAATCCTGAAGAGATGGCTGAGGATTGGGGAGAGGATTATTTTTTTTTTTAATTTTGTAAACACTAGCCATTGTATTGGAAGGTGTTGTGTGTGTATATGGTTGAGTTTCATTGAACGAGAGGTTCCACTAGAACAAAGATTGTAGGTGCCATTGGTTAGTTTTAATGCCATATTGTTGAGATGGTGGTGGGAAAGTTTGTGTCTGCATGTGTGAGTGGTAGATTTCACTAAATGAGCTTGGAATTGATGTAGCAAATTGCAGAGGGCAGGCATATGATAATGCTAGTAACATGTCAGGCAAGTACACAGGATTGCAAGCAAGAATTCTTGAAATAAATCTATTGGCAGAATTCACATGCGCTGGACATTCCCTGTCTCTAATTGGTACTTGCACTGCCGAATCCTGTCAGTACTCTTCCACATTTTTTGATGTCCTTCAGAAACTGTATGTATTTTTCACATCTTCAGCACATCGGTGGAGTGTTCTAAGAAAGCACCTGGAAACTTCTGCATAAGTAATCAAATGTCCTTCGGCTACTCGTTGGCCAGCTTGTGATGATGCCTGTCGGAGTCTTCATAAGGGATGGAAGGAAATAATTTCCACTTTGTCCGAAATTGAAAATGACACTGCTCAGAAGAAAGTTACACAATATGAAGCAAGTGGGATTCTATGGCAACTTCAGTCACTAGAGGTTGGGATAATGACCTGCCTATGGGGTGATATTTTCGCAAGAATGAATGCCACGAGCAAGAAATTACAAAGTGTAAACATTGATGTAGGAACTGCGTGTGAACTGTATGGGTCCATTGAAGAATATTTCAAAGAACTAGAGTTACTCTATGAATCCTATGAAGAACAGGGCAAGAAACTTAGTAGAGTTTACTTGTATGAGGAAGAGAAAAAGAGGAAGATAAAGCCCACCAGGCTTTTTGACGACAGCGCAGATGAAAGTAACAAAAATGAAGACGAGTACAATCCATCAGTCAGTTTCAAAACTGATACTTATGATACAATTTTGCACAGTCTTTCATTCGAAAAGTGTCGTATGAAAATCTCTTGAAGGAGTTCCGGTTTCTCACAACAATGCATGTGATATGTGAAAAGGACGTCATAAAAGGGACAAAAAAAAACTTCAAGAACACTTTTCAACTGATATTGAACCTGAATTTGTAAACTAATGTCTGCACTTCAGAGCGCACCTGAAATCAAGTGGCCTAGAAATAAATACATTCCTACAACTTTCACAGAAAATTTGACAGGAAGTCCTACAGTGTATATATCCCAATCTGGACACTGCTGTTACAATTTTTCTGTGTAAGATGGCAACAAATTGCTAAGCTGAACGATCATTTTCTGTCCTCAAAAGGTTGAAGGACCTACCATAGAACAACTATGACAGAAGAAAGGCTCAGCAACTTGGCAGTTCTAGAAATTGAGAGCAATATTACAAAGGCACTGGACTATGAGGACGTGATAAATACTTTCACCGAGTGAGCGGGAAGCCGTAGAATATTCTAGAACATTTTGGGTGAGTCATAATATATTTATATTATGAATTTACAGTATAAATAGGTTATGCATGTAAATCAACATGTTCATTAAATATGAGGGGTGGCACTCTCTGCAGGCCTAGGCACCGGAAATACCTAAATACACCACTGGATATATATATATATATATATATATATATATATATATATACACATACACGTTGGTGCAGTCTATGTGATTGTTTCAATAATGAATACTAACTAATATTTAAGGAATTGACAGCGTATACTGGAAATATAGATTAAATAAACTTTAATATACACTTTCCGATATTTCGGCGAACGTTACGTTGCCATCTTCTTGGGAACTTACTAAAAAGACACGTGCACACAAGTACTAATACAACAAATGAGACTGAGGCTAGGACGCTAGCGTTTTCCTAAAGTCCTGATGGTGCCCCCTGGCGGGCTATATTGGTAGTTCTTGGCCTTTGGGCTGAAGTTCTTTTGATAAAAGTTTCCCAAATTTGGGGCAGTTTCATGCATCCAAATTTGTTGAGGTTTGGCATGTTCCTAAGGGCCGAGGCTGATTCCATGAATAGTCTTTCATACTTGAACTTGCTGCGGTGTATTACTGTGGCTTTCTTCCATCTTATTCTGTGGCGAGTATCCAGAGCGTGGTCTGCAAGCCCAGAGTGGCTGTACTGGTGAAATCGGATGTAATCCTTGTGTTCTGAGATTCTGATATTTGCTGTCCTGCCTGTTTGGCCAAAGTAGGACAGTTTACAGCTGCAAGGGACCTGGTATACACCAGGTAGGTCTAGGGGAAGTGGTTGGTCTTTGGTGGAGCGGATAAGGGATGCCAGTTTTCTATGTGGTCTGTAACAAGTGGTCAAGTCATGTTTTTTTAAGATTTTATTGATTTTTTCTGAGGTGCCTCTGATGTAGGGAATAGTGATGGATTTAGAGTAATCTTTTTTGTGAAGGGAAGGGGGTGGTGGGTTGTGGATAACTGGGTTAAGTATTTTTTGGATTTTTTGGAGGGGGTAGCCGTTGGCTGAGAAAGTGTCACAGATGTGATTTAGTTCAGTGGTTAGGGCTTGATTATTAGAACAGATTATTTTTGCCCTGTTGAATAATGTTTTAATAACTCCATATTGTTGTGAGGGGGGGGTGGTGGGATTGTTGGTGAATGTATCTGCCTGTATGGGTGGGTTTTCTATAAACTGAGAAAACCAAGGTTCCATCAGGTTGGCGGGTGACTAGTGTGTCTAGGAAGGGGAGGTTATTGTTTTCCTCTTTTTCCAGGGTGAATTTGATTCTAGGGTGTTGGTTGTTCAAGTGTGTTTACCAGGTCCCTTGCAGCTGTAAACTGTCCTACTTTGGCCAAACAGGCAGGACAGCAAATATCAGAATCTCAGAACACAAGGATTACATCCGATTTCACCAGTACAGCCACTCTGGGCTTGCAGACCACGCTCTGGATACTCGCCACAGAATAAGATGGAAGAAAGCCACAGTAATACACCGCAGCAAGTTCAAGTATGAAAGACTATTCATGGAATCAGCCTCGGCCCTTAGGAACATGCCAAACCTCAACAAATTTGGATGCATGAAACTGCCCCAAATTTGGGAAACTTTTATCAAAAGAACTTCAGCCCAAAGGCCAAGAACTACCAATATAGCCCGCCAGGGGGCACCATCAGGACTTTAGGAAAACGCTAGCGTCCTAGCCTCAGTCTCATTTGTTGTATTAGTACTTGTGTGCACGTGTCTTTTTAGTAAGTTCCCAAGAAGATGGCAACGTAACGTTCGCCGAAATATCGGAAAGTGTATATTAAAGTTTATTTAATCTATATTTCCAGTATACGCTGACAATTCCTTAAATATTAGTTATTATGTCTAACCAGCGTATAAGCCTCTCAACAAGAATAATAATGAATACTGTATTTTTTACCAATGGAAGATAGGCCATAAGATGGTATTTTCTATCTTAAGGTAATTGCCATCATAAGACAACAATTAATATGTGGTCATTCCGTTGTTCTGTCAAGAGTGATCACATAATTTTTTTAAACCTTTCTATTAGTTTTGTCCAAAGGGGGTTTAACAAGTATGCTACTGATTTTGGATCATTTGTCCTGATGTTCTGGAAGATAAGAATTTTGTTCGAGGTTGTGAATGTAGAATAAAAAAGAAAATTAATTCTTTTCAAAAAAAAAAAAAAAGTAATCTTTGAAAACTAATCTTCTCAAATACATTTTACAATAATGAAATTGTATCAAACACAAGATAATAATAATAAACAGGAAACTAATAACATTTACATGTCATTTCCTTAAAAGTCATAGAAATGTCAGTTTATTTACTTATTTCAAATAGTGCTATTTTTTGAGTAAACATAAATTAAAGAAATAATATACCAAGAAATTATATACTTGATTTAATCCTTTATCCAAGTGTAAGCAAACAAGTTTATGGGACTGGGGCAACTCGTATAAAGAAGCTAATGACTTCACATCGCTTGCCTTAGTATCCCATAATGCAAAGCACATATCCTTACAGGTATGTATAATGCTATGTATTATTGGGAAGGATCACTACCCCAGACCAGTTTCAAGAGGTTCTCATCGGTGAGAACCAGACCCAGAAGTGATACTAAGGTTGAAGTAATGGCTACTCGTATATGAAAATATGACCTCTGCATGACTTCAACCTTGGTATCACCTCTGGATCTGACTCCCACTGATGAGACCTCAATGAAAGTTGAAAGGCTAGTGAAAGCCGGTTTGGGTAGTGACCCTTCCCATAATGCATAGTATTATACATGTCCAAGTGCTTTGCATTATGGGATACTAAGGCAAGTGATGTGAAGTCATTAACTTCTTTATACGAGTTGCCGCAGTCCTGAAAATAGTTCAGGTGCAAAAAAGAATTAAAGCAGTATAGTATATAATTTCTTAATATGTTATTCACTTAATTTATAGTATAACAAAGTGGAAAAACTTCCGACGACAACTATCTCTAATTTGAGTAAACATCCAAGTTTATACATGTGTAATAGTCTATGAACTTGAACATTCAGACCAAATAATATTAAGTTTGTTACATTCTGAATGATAATTGTTTTTATGATAAATGCTAATTTTAAAATTTTCACTATGTATATATCATACATGGCTTCTAAAAGAAAAGTAAATTTAATGAAGACTTACAAAAGGAATTGTTTTATTAAGAAAATAAAACCTGACAGTGAACAGAAAGTGATGTACAATATTTTTAGAACAAAATCTTTTATATCTCATATTGATTGATCTGAGATCGACTGCCATTTTGTCTTGGATTATCTTTCTAAAATTTTGTCCCTGCTGTCTTTCTAAAAATGTGGTCACCTCAAAGGAGAGGTGTTTTTGCAAAATTCATATTGGCAGTTACTAATTAAGCTGATTGATACCTTTCTCCATTGAGGTACTTAGTATGTAACGCACATCAATTAAATAATCAGTGTATTGATTATTTTATTGATACAAAAAAAAAAAAAGCTATTTCAAGCTTTTTGTATCATTAAGGTTACCTATGTCTGCCATTTTTCAAATGTAATAATATGCACTGACATACTGATACACATTGTATTAATATGTCATTATTACAGTATGACATGTTCAACAGCTGTATGGTACACTTTTTAAAAAGCACTCTGCATGCTTGTCTAAACTGAAACATCAGCTATTTTTTTGAGAAAATGAAGATGGGCATCATTATTACATGAACCAATATGTGGTAAAGAAACAGAGGCTGCAGAAGAATTAGAGAAGTACCGTATTGACATATTTGATGTTACTGAAACTAAGAAGACTAAAACATGTGAGATTCTTATAAATAATAAGTAGAAGTGATTTTAGGAAACAGAAAAAAGAGAGCTTAGTATTCAAACTAAGCATAAGATAAAATTTGAGTAGATGTCAATTTCAAATAGGACACTGTGGGCAAATATACGTGTCCAAAACGAAGGACAAATATTATTACTTGAAGATTACAGCCACAAATCAGCTTGTGGCAATTTATGTAACTGATGATTTTGAATAGAAAGCAGGTACACATTCCAATTTTAAATTGTGTGCAAAAGGATCACATAGTGCTCAACAGGATAAAAGGCAAAAGGCTGCACCAATCAAATTGTATTTGAAGGAAGCTCTTTTCGTGAAGGCATGAAGTTGCAAACTTGGATTTCTTGCAATGTCTTGAAGACATCATCTATATGATTTCACACAGGGAAGAATTATTGGAAAGCTTGAAGAAGGCTGTAGAATTACTGATATTGCCAGAGAGTTTGGAATGTCACATAGCGTTGTATCCAGGCTCTGGGCAGTGTTTCAAACCAAACCAATAGAATGTGTTCCAGACATTTGCTAAGAGGTTGGCATTGCTATGCCAAGGAGCATAAAGACAGATTTTTGGTACACCATTGCTGGTCAGCTCCATGGATATCTCAATAAACTGTAGCAAGATGTCTGTGACAAGTAGGCCTATGACTCCCGAAGGCCTGTAGTTGGCATCCCTTTATCCATAGCTCATCATAGAGCACGTTTTCAGTGGTGTTATATCCATAAAAATTGGACAAGACATCAGTGGGCTAATGTACTCTTTACGGATGAGTCATTTTAGTCTTTCCTCCAATTCCAGTTGAACTTGATCTGGCATGGAAGTAATATTGCTTATCATCATGAGAATGTTCTTGAAAGGGATAGATATGGCGGTGCTGGGATCATGGTGTGGGAAGGCATTATGTTTAATGGATGCACGAAGCTACAAGTGCTGGAAAAAGGGAATATGACTGGTGAATGATATTGCAACGAAGTTCTTCAATGTCATGTTTGATTATTCCTTGGTGCTGTAGACAAAGAATTCATCTTTGGATGATAATTCGACACCACATCATACGTAAGCAGTGGAGATACTTCTGGAGCCCAAGGATATTAATCAAATTGAGTGGCCAGCACATTCCCCAGATATCAGTCCCACAGAACATGTTTGGGACATAACAGAAAGATGCGTTGCTCCTCAAAATTCCCCTCCAGAAAACAAACTAGGTCTTATTCTTACTCTGAAGGAGATGTGGGCCAGTTTGCCTCAAGAACATCTGAATCACTGGTGCTAAATATGGTACGACATTGCAAGAGCTGCATCGCAGTTCGGGGTGGACATATTCCATACTGAAATGTCTCTCCACATAGTTTTCTGTAAGTGCGATCCATTAATTCCTTAACTACATTCCTAGGAAATTTGTAACTTTTGCCAAAAATGTGTTGCAATTTAATTTGTGTGAAATTTCTAACACATTTTTTGTAATATAATTCATCAGTATGCTGGCAATAAATTTATATCCACATTTGGCTGTAGTCATGAAAATTTTTTCATATACAGGTAAAAATGTGTAGTCTGTAGCTTTTGGACATAAGTATATTTAGGAATGTGGAAATTGAATGATGAGACTTAATTTTGCCTCTAATCCTCATAGGACAGTCTAGCATGGCAGAAGTATAGGACTGTTTTGAGTCATTAGAGAGAGCTGCTGATGAGAAGATTAAAAAAAAACACAAAATAAACTGCTGTATTTATTCAAATATAACTTGCCTTCGTGTATAATTCGCACCCCTGATTTTACTTTATGAAAAAAGAAATTGAAAAGTTTCCCATATACCTCCCACACGAAAGTTTAAACACGTTCACGTAGGGGCAACAGTAACTTGGTTCCTGTGGTAAACAACACGCCCTCTCCAATAGCCACTATACTGCAGACACAAGAGAAACACGTAGTTTTATTGTATCACTGGTAAGTTACTGGTAAATTTTGCTTGAAATAATGGGAAAGAAGATGATGCTATTTGGGTAGATGACTGACGATGCACACAAGGAAATTGCTCTTGAGGCCAGAAGTAGCGATAGCAAATAGGAGATTCTTGGTAAGCCATACCCAGTTTCATTTTTTTCCTGAAAACGTTAGTTTCCAAAAATCCCTGCATATATCTCGCATCATGACTTTTTAGCTTTAATTTTGGGAAAAGTGCGTGTTATATTATTCAAGTAAATATGGTAGTTTCTTGTTGATGTTTAGGATATCTACAGGCATGCCATGGTCATATGACATGTTAGATTCCAGTAACCCTTGCATAGCAAATCACTGCCATTTCTCCCCCCCCCCTTTTTTTTTTTTGTTTTCCCTTCACATGTATGTAATAGGTTAAAATTTTTAAGCAGTCATATAGGTATATAAATCATGTAAATAAAGCATTTATGTCAGATACACAAATGAAAAATTTAGAATAAACTTTGCAGACAAAAAAAAAGTTATTCTGAATAACTTGGCTTAAGGAAAAATGCCAACCATCGATCTATACCATTATTTCATTTCAATAATAAAATTTTCACATTTACAGATAACGTATCAACTGGCATAGAACTTTTCACTAAATGATTTTATCTTTGTTTCTTAACATTTGTAACAACAGTATTGTGAGGTAAGTTTAGTCTATGGCCTATCTCTGCGTTTAATCATGAAATTTAATCATTATAATCATCAGTTTCCTGATATGTACTCCCAATGGGTATTCAGGTTACTATGACAGCAGTACATGATTAAGTTTACATTATTATTAATCTCCTATCAACAATTTTCCTCCAAATCAATCTATTATTTATGAGCACTCCAATATTGTCATATCTAACATTTTGTGCCTCTAAGGTGCTTCTGACTGAATCAATCCACCTAGACCTTTGGTTCTCTTTCCTGCCATCTTGACATCAAATACCTGTTTTGCTAACCTTTCTTCACCTATCATTATAATCTTAGTATTTAATGTAATAGATTTACACTTCTTTTCACTAGAAGTAACAGCATTTTTGCTTTTAATTTTATCTGGCATTATTAACAATAAAATAATAGTTATAAACACAGTATATAATTCACAGTGAAACACAGAGCAAGAGAGAGAGAGAGAGAGAGAGAGAGAGATGGGGTGAGTAGCACTGTATTGTAAACAAACATTTACGAAACTCTTTACAATATAAACAAACTGATGAAAACCATACATCAGTTGATTCACTGGAGCATCGCATTGCTAAAATTGTCATGAGTAATTGGAGTATTGTATAAATGGGCATTAGTCATAATTGAAAAGCATCATATGCATAGATGGTTGTAAAGTAGGGTATTACTGTATATATGTTAAGATGCCCCACATTTTTGAAGAACAAAATAGTTTTATTTTTCATTTTAACATGTATTTTATAACAGAATGGGAGCTTCTTTTACAAATTGGAGTAAATGGGGATGGATGGGAATCTGGTGATATGGATAGCACAGTAGCTTATGGTCGAATCTCAAAAGTAGTATATTGAGTAGAATTCAGGAGATGGCAGGTGAGTAATGGTGTACAATAATAGAGGATTGTACTTGGACCACTGTTGTGTAATTTGTACATCAATAATAAAGGAACTTATTTGAAGGGGAAATATTAAGTTGTTTGCTGATGATGCAAAATTGTTTGGTATAATACTTAAGGCAATGTAGGGAGTTTGCAGGAAGATTTAAATAAGCCGACAAAATGGGCAAAAGATAATGGGTACCATCTTAATGTGGAAAGGTGAGAGTTGTGTTTTGGGATGTAAAGATTACAAGCTTTGTATTACATTGACAGAACTGTAGTTTAGGACATTCATGAAGCTAGAGAGATTCTCTAGCTTTGAACTCAGATTAAATGCCTGTCCTAAGTTGTCTATACAAGCTGGCAGAACTGTCTTGCATCTACCTAGCAGTATGGAAGCAAACCTACATTGTCTATTCACCTACAAAAAAAGGGGAAGACATAAATGTCAGCCATCATATTATTGTTCTATGCCTCATTTCATTCCTTTCAAAAGCAATGGAGAAGGCAATCAATAGGCAGCTGTTCTCTGCTACCTGACATAGGTTAGTTAATTAGTAATCACCGCTGTTCTCTGCTACCTGACATAGGTTAGTTAATTAGTAATCACCAGTATAGATTGCTCTACTTGTTCATTTCTTATCCAAAATCACCCACCTTTGAATTCATTGTATAAGGGCTTGGAGAAACTCTTGTGCTTTCTGTTGACATTTCTAGGGTTTTAATTGGATGTTGCATAGAGGCCAGCTTACCCAGCTGTGGTCTGTTCTCTTTTCTTTAATTGCATTGCCAGCTTCCTCTCTGGTAGACCACTGCATGTCATGGCATAAGGTTTTCTGTCTTTGGATTTCTCTCTAAATGCTGAGATACTCCAGGGTTCTTCTGTTGACCATATCCTTTAATCTAGATCTTCTTTCACAAACTCTAAATCCTGGCCATAGTGCTGACTGCAGGATGTTTCATTCTTCTTCTTCACTTGATAAACAATGCTGTGGATTAATGAAGATAATTCAGTGAACTACAATGCTATCAAACGCACTCCTGTCTTATTTCGGTTTAGAAATATCTTGTTTCACTCTCCCTTATTTCAGATAACATTCAGATCTGTAGTCATGGTTGGATTTCTCTTATGTTAATTTACACATCTAGGCCTTTACAAATACCTAATTTTACATCAAAATATCATCTGTTCATCTTTCTATTTTAAGTGCTGACTTATAACTTGAGTATAGCCTATATGTTGTTCTGAATAATATCCTGTTTACACCACATAATTGTAGTGTTTTGAACAATTTTTTCTCTTAGTATGTTATCATGTTCTTTTTTTCCATATCTTCAAAAACTTAAATACAGATTCTTGTTGTATTTGTGTAATTTTTCAATTTTTTGCCTTAAAAAAATCTTGTCCTCATAATCTCCAGTCCAAAGCAGGCTGTTCTTCTTCAGGTTTCTTTTACAGAATTTTTCTTAACCTCTTCTCAAGTATACTTATATAAATTTTGTAATCCACCTAACAACAAATCTAGTGTGTAATCAGTGTTAAAAAAAAAAAAAAAAAAGTGGAAATGTTGACAAATTTGTATTTGGATGCTGCTTTTCTGAAATAGATAGTTCACTAGAAAAGGACCAGTTTCTTCTACTTTGTTCTGCCAAATGCTTAGCTTTATTCTCTTCAGCAATATAAAGTGACTTCAGTGTAAGATTTAGAGACACTGTAGCTGCTGTTACTTCAGCAATATTGGAGTATATGCACAGTAAGAGCAGAATTAAATGTGTGTGTGTGTGTGTACATGCAACATTCAACATCTAATAATCTCCTCACAACACATGTACACAAAAATCCCTTTACATGTCAGTTACGATATTTGTCACTGCTGTAACTTAATATTTTTTCCAATAAATTCCAATAAATATGTGCATTTGGAATATTAGCATTTGTGTGTGTGTAGGAACAAAAGCATTACACTCAGTCATCCCCTCCTGTTATTTTTCATCTATTCAATCTAGTCTTAAATGATATGTAGTGTTTATTTACCATAATTTATATGTGTAATTTCCACTGGAGTTCTTCAGCAAGATTCTCTGGCACCATATCTTTTTATTGTTACCCTACATTATGTATTTAGACTAACAGGAAATGGGTATGGAATAACTCTCAAAGATTCAGCAGGACAAACCCATTTTTACATAAATTATCTAAGTGGTTTTGGACAGTCTGTTTTGCAGATAATGTTGTACTGATTCACTCTTACATTCAGACTGTCCAAAACCACTTAGATAATTTATGTAAAAATGCAGCACTGATTGGATTGACAGTGAGCAGCAAATAAAACTAAAGTCCTAAAGAACAGCCTAGAAGGAAATATTAGGATAAATGACAACATTCTTGAAGTAAATGATTTTCAGTCTCTTGGTTCCTATAAATGTAGCTGGAAATCAATCTCATTATCACAAATACCAAAATTCATTTGTACAAAACCACCAGTCAAGCCATATTTACATATGGTGCTCAGAAATGGACCATCAATGTTCAGTGAGTAGAAAATATAATCAATAGCTTTGGACAACATGCCTTTGAACAATACTAGGATATGCATGGCAGGATCACATTCCTAATACAGTCATACATGAAGAAAGCCAGCAAAGACCCCTAATCGAAACAATTCAGAAAAAGTCAACTTGAGATAGTTGGGACACCACCTTAGACATCAGTCTTCACCTACGTTCATTGTTCTTGCTCTCTACAGGCCAACTAATAAATACAGAGGAAGAGGATGACCAAGAAAACAGTTTTGGTAATACATAAGCAAATTTCTTTTTGAAGATGAGGCTCATATACCATCTGACATTTACCACTTGGCACAAAACAGATCAACTTGACTCACTTTCCTCCACCAGACTATAATATCTCCATAAGTTTTTATGCTATATGACTATTTCTGTATATATTTCCTTGGACAGAATAAGGAAAACTGAACATAAAATGGAGAGAGCCATGCTAAACATCAGACTGCAAGACAAAATAAGGAATGAAGATATAAAAGAAACAAAAAGAGAGAAACAAATGGGAGAGGTCTGTAACCATAAATGGTTATAAAAACGGTTTAGTAGAAGAAGTATTCCCTAAATGATCTGCAATGATTTTTTTTCTTTTTTTGACTCCATGGAGATCTTGTGGTAGTAATAATAAATGAAGATGTGCTGATGATATATGTTATTGAAAATTGCGATTTAGGATCTTCCAGTTAGAACTAAAGTCATTGTGGATTCAAGTTCCATAGAGACATCACTTGTAATAGTAAGTAATATTAGTAGCTTGTAATAGAAAGAGTTCATGCAGGTAATCACTAAAGTACTTTTAATTCTAGACTTTTTATCACAGAGGAATTCACTTATAGTTAATAACTTATAGTTAATCAATTTTGATTAACTATAAATTCACTTTAGTTAATAGATTATTTACAAGCATCACAACAATTCAATACATATGGCAATCACATTGTATATGCTGTGTAAGTTTGATTTAAGGGTTCAAACTCATGTTGTATTAAGACAGTACTGGTATGAAGTATTACCTTGAGAATGCTGTATTAAATATCATTCAGACTTATTCTTGACTTTTCTTTCGATAACCTTAGCTTTTGTGCCATGTACTTTACTTTGTAAGTCACAGTTCCTCACTACATATTTCCCTGTTTCTTTTCTTGCTGTCCTGTCTTCCATCCTCATGTCTTTCGCACCATTTTTCTAATGTTATAGAGGGTTCTTATATATCTTAAGATTTGCATGACATAGCACGTCTCACCACAAGTTATGATTTGCAAGTTTGTTAGAATTTCAGTCATAGGGGTGTTTTTTCCTTATGACTGAATTCTAACACAACTTAAACAGAGAGAGGGAGAGAGATACTTAGTCTTCTGTTGCATTCATGCATCAAAAAAGAAGAAAAGAGGAGGATACAACATCTTTGTTGTATCTTCCTCTTACATTAAAGGAACCTAACGGAAGCCAATGTTTTGAAGGATCTCTCTCTCTCTGTGTATGTATGTGTGTATGTTTGTATATTGCTTTTTACGTTCTTTATCTTCTTGACTGTGTTTTTCATTCTTTTAAATTACTCTATTTTATTGTGTGTGTGTGTGTGTTTTACTCCCACACACACGAGGCAGCAGGGCCTATAACAAATAAATGCTGTGTGTGTGTTGGATTGGGGATGGCTGTACCATCTCTCTAAATATGATAAACTTAGTTAAATTAGCTGATCTCACTGGTGCAATTTTTTCATTAATATTGTCATATTATTTTGCCAGAACCAAGTTCATTAGCAGTGTGGTACAGTCAGTCCTGGCCAAAGCACACAGCTGTTCTAAGTGGAATTAGAATAACACTGTGCTTTGGTCAGGAAATTTAGAACAGCAATTAAACAGCAATTAGCACTCTCCTTGAGTTTGCTATGGTGAGTGTTGACTGTTGAATCTTTCTTGCGTTTGCTTTATTATGAAAACACAACACAACATCAAATCCCAGTCTTAGATCTTTATAACATAATTTTTCTTCTGTCAACTTTGTAAATATTATAGTGGCAATTTACAGTCTGGCAACAAAAGTTATACAGAATGTAATAAACATGAAAGTTTCTTTTATAATATAAAGAATGCATTTACTCACATCAAATACTTGAAACTGCTTATTTGTTCAGCTTTAGCACTTGGGATGATAACCAGAAAGTGCTGTTGCATGCTTTTGGGACATATTCTGTGTTGAGATGCTGAAGATTTACCAAGAAGTTAATTACAATGCTGTTTATTAAAAACAAGGAACCATGTACATTAATTCAGCTGGTGACATTGGTAGCTCTTTAATAATAATCAGAGTGATCTCATCTGTCATCTCTATTATATCCATTAGCTGATTGTAGTCCAAAAAAATGGAAATTTTGTTTGCTGTCAAATATACTAAAGTTTTATGTGCATAACAATGTGCATTAATATATATTTTAGATCCTCCAGATGTTGCCACCTATTGAAAGTAATTCATCTCACAAGCCTTATTTTCCAGTACAAGAACACCAAAGAATGGACTGTAATATGCAATCTTCTTCTAGTACTTGTGACATAAGTGCAGAGAATTACCAAAGGCTTTGTCTATCATCATTTTTAGAAAACAAGCCCATTTCTTATTTTGACCCATATCTGTTATCAGAGAAAGTACTATTGAAATATGCTAAAGTTTTTGATATTGTGACAAAGGAAAGTGACCATTCATGCTGCATTACCAAAGCGTAAGTATTTTATTGTTATTATTTTCATTTTAACCACATGTATTTAAACATAATAAGCATGATATAAAAATGCATGAGTTGAGCAGGAGGGATATCATCAGAAGAGACTGAATAGAGAAAACTTGCATTATAAGAGGGAAAGTTTTTCTTTACAAGAAATAATATTCATAATTGGCAATGCATTAAGTTCTTCAAGGTAGCCAGTTTCTGGTCATTCACCGTATGTCTTGTGTAAATTTCTTTCTCTCATTGAGCTTCTCCAGAATGAAAGTATTTCAGCTCTTTCTTTTATCGCCTACCCAGTTTTTTCCATAACCTTACGCACTCCATCTACTTCATTTGACAAACCATGCATTGCACAAACATCCTGATCTTTTACAACTATTACGTAAAACGCTGATTTCCATACAGTTCGCCAGTGGTTGGTTACATTCAGCACTACTAAAATGCTCACAAAAAGGATTTTTTCTTTTATTTTTAATAACATGCAAATCACCAGACATGATTAACTCTCCCTCTTCTTGGACTGCCATTTACCTTTAGTCTCTGTTGGTGTAAACACGTTACAACAATAGCTTGCTCAGCACCTCTTAAAAACAAGGCATTCTTTTTCCATTCAAGATTCTACTTTTCACTTATCCATCTTCTTCTACAGCTCCTTTCTATGCATTGCTTGATATAGGCACCCATAAGTTTCTAGTTGTCTCTGTTTCTCCGTCAGCTAATGTCCCCACTTTATGTCAAATCTTTGAAGATCATACCTCCATCTTGTTATATGATGACCTTTTTTTTTTCTCTTGGTGGTATCCACTCAGTGCTTAAATTTTGTTCATCTTTAATCTGTTAATATGGTAACATGTCTGGTCCATCTCCATGCTTTGTTTTACAGTACTTCACAATATCTTTCACTCCAGTATCTTTCTAGTGTGATTATTTCTGATACTGTTTCTTTTTGTTATTTGGAACATTTTTTCTTTCCAAGCTTTTTGAGTAGTGAAAAAAACCTTGGAGATAATTTTTTTTTTTTTTTTTTGGTCATTTCCATGTTTCATGTCCATAAGTAAACTGAAATAATGCATACATTAAGCAACTTTCTCTTCAAATGTATAGGTAGGTGATCTCTTAACACATCATCTCTATGCAGCAGAAGTGCTTTATTTCCTAGTGTGATTCTTCTATTTGTTTCTTTATCTTGTTTTTCCTTAAAGCTAACTGATTGTCTAAGGTAAATATACTCATCCACAACTTCAGTTTGATCTGATTTTATTTTTATCAGTTTTGTTTTTGGTTATGTTAAATTTTAAACCACTTTTCTTGCTTTCTCTGAGGTAAATAAACTTGTCCACAAATTCAGTTTGATCTGAATTTTTCATCAGTATTGCTTTGGTTATGTTAGTTTTTAAATCTTTTTTCCTGCTTTCTATGCCAAGGTCATTTAGCATTTCTTGAGCCACTTCTTTATTTTATGCTAACAGAACAATATCATTCTGCAAAGCACAAATGATTTAGATTTCTTCCATTGGAGTTGATTCCATAGTTTTTCTTGAGATATTCCTAAAGATTTCTGTTGCTGCAGAAAATAATTTGGGTGCTATTTGGATCACTTTGCCTCACTTCTCTTGTTGCCAAATTCCTTTCCTTGATGTTCTAACTTTATACTGACTGTTCCCTTTGATATATAGTTTCTAATAGTTGGATATATTTTTATAACAAAAGGGATGCCTTTTGTTTCAAGCTGTTTTATTAATGTTTTATTAATTTAAAAAAAGGCTTTCTCAAATCTACAAACACTAAATATGCAGAAAGTTGATAATCATTTATTTATTTATTTTCTATCACTTGGGTAATAGTGTGAATATGGTCTGTTTTTGTTATTTGGAATATTCTTCTCTCCAAAGATTTTTGCACTATTCACAATCTGTTTTCTAGTTTTTGTGGTCATTGCCCATGTTTAATGTGCATAAGTAAACTGGAATAATGCACATATAAAGTAACTTACTCTTTAAACTTATAAATCTAACTCACTGGGAATCATTGTTATTTTTTTTGTAAAATTAGAACACTGGCAAAGAAATGAGAATATGAGGAAAGAACTTGTGTTGTTATCATTCAGGACTGTGTTAGCAGAGCTAATTTCAGGTAGTTTGGTCACTTAAACAGAAGGGGAGAGGAAAGGTTAGCAAAAAAAAAAAATTTTTTTTTTGTCAGAATAGCAGATAGAAGACACAGTGGAAGGCCAAGGTCTAGGTGGATCAATACAATAAGATGTGCCTTGGCAGACAGAAATATAAGATCTGATAATAATGCAGTCTTGACAGATAGATTAATTTGGAAGAAAATTGATAGGAAGCTAGTAATGATCTAACTTTTTCATGTAATATTATTGTAATATTCTGTACATCCCTAAAGATAATATCAGGAATATGATAATGAACTTTTTTTTTTTTTTTTACTCTGGAAAAAAATGTTGAATCTACATATCAGAATTTTAGAAATTCGAAAATTCTGCAGAAATTAAAAAAAAAAATTAAAGTAGTTCTGGAATTGTCAGATTCAAGAGCTGTTTATTAAAAAATATATATCATCATCATCATGCGTATCAAGGATTTAGGTTTAGCATGGCCTGTTCCGGCCTTAGAAGTCATCGTTGAAATCGTTTAAGAGGACGTCCTGGTTTTCTTTTTCCTAATGGCTTGTACTTCAAGGCTTGTTTTGGTAATCTTTCTGTTTTCATTCTTCGAACGTGTTCCATCCATTTATGTTTATATTTTTTAATTTTTTCTATTACTGGTTCTTGGTTTAATTCTTTCATAATTTCTTCATTTCTTTTGTGATCAAATAGGGTATACTTTGCAGTTTTTCTCATAAACTTCATTTCTGCTGTTGTTAATCTTTGTTTGTCTTTTTGTTTTATTGTCCAGATTTCACTTCCATACATTAAGACTGGTAGAGCTAATGTATCATATACTTTTAGTCTGTTTTTTTTTTTTTGAACTAGGTTTGGTTTAAATATAGAGTTAATTACACCTGTTATTTTTAAATATTTTGCAATGTTTATGTTTATATCTTTTTCATTTTCATATGTGATCGTACATCTTAGGTAGTTAAATGAATTCACCCATTCTAAGATCTTGTTATCTATTACTATTTTAGTTCTTGCTGGATCTTGTCCTTAAAGGCCATAGTTTTTGATTTTTCTGTTGATATTATCATACCATAATCTTTGGATATCTCATTTTGCTAAAATAGATTTCTGTAGTTTATCGTCAGAATTTGTAATTATTATTTGGTCGTCCACAAAGAGGAGAGTGTTTAAGTTTACTGTAGGAGAAAGTTTAATTCCTTGATGTAAATTTTTATTCCATTTTATTATTATTTCATTTAAGTAGATATTAAAAGGAGTTGCTGAGAGGGGACATCTCTGTTGGACCCCTTGGTTTATCTCTCTCGTATATGATAGCTCGTGATTTAATCTTATTTGTATTTGATTATTTTCATATATACTTGTGATAGTTTTTAGGATATTATTTGGTATTTGTCTTTCTTTTAATATGTTAAATAATGTTTCTTTTAATTTTGTCAAATGCTTTTTCAAAGTCAATAAATGCAATATATGTTTCTAAATTGTATTCTCTTCTTTTCTCTATTATTGATTTTAGGCAAAAGGCCAGGTCTATACATGATTGTCCTTTTCTGAATCTATTCTGTACTTCTAAAATAAAGTTTTCGGAATATTTCATTAGTTTGCTATTTAAGATTCTGCTATATATTATGTAACAGGAATTTAGTATACTGATATCTCTATAGTTTTTAGGGTCATCTCTATTACCTTTTTTAAAGATAGGAATCACAATTGCTTTTTTCCATTCTATTGGGGGGATACCAGTTGAATAAATTTTGTTTAAAAATAATAAGAGTCTTTGTTTGAATCTTGTTCCTGCATATTTATATAGTTCTGAACTTAGTTTATCCTCTCCAGGTGATTTTCTGTCTCTTTCTTTCAGGCTGATTTCTAATTCTTTAGTTATTTCCTTTTTATTTTCGTTAATTGTTTGCCAGTTGTCTTTGTTAAAATATTTCTGTCCACAATTCTGTGTAGTAATTTAGAAATTCTTCTAATTTCAATTCAGTGTTTAATTTTATGTTTTCTTTGGTATCTGCATTTAAGTGTTTCGAAATTTTATATACATTGGGTCTTATTTTATATAAATCATGTTCTAAATTAGAAACAAATTTGTTCCATGATTCTATATGTCTTTTTCTGACTTCTTTTAGCTGTGGCTCTTATTCTTTTATATTCTATTTCATCTTCTAATCTTTTACTGCTTAACCATTTGTGATAGGCTTCTTTTTTTCTTTTTGATTATTTCTTTGATTGTATCATCCCAGATCTTCAGTTTTTTTCTTTTATTGAATTTTTTTGTCTTTCCTAAGCTTTCATTTGCTGCTGCATTTAGTATCATTTTTATATTAAGCCATTCTATATACTAAGGAAGTGGTCACTGCTTATTTCATATCCTCTGTGAATGCTAACATCTAGTGAAAATTTTGATGTCTTTTCATTTAATATGAAGTAATCTAATATTGATTTCCATCCTCTTGCTGCCCAAGTATATTTATGTATGTCTTTATGTTTATAGAAGGAATTCATTATTTTTAGGTTATTATAAACTACAAAGTCAATCAATTTTTTACCATTCCTATTTAGAGTATGTTCTCCATGTATTCCTATATTATTATTAATTTTCGTGTTTCCAATTCTCATTTAAGTCTCCTGCTAAAATTACATAATCATTTTTATTTATTTTATTATATATGTTTTGTAGCTGATTATAAAAATCAATATTATCCTGTTCTCTTCCCTCTTCTGGGGCATATAAACCAATTATTGTTAAATAGCCTCTATCTATTTTTATTCTAGCTTCTATTATTCTTTCATTCCATAATTTATAATGTTTTAACTGTTTTGAAAGGGAGTTATGAATCCAAATCCTGACTCCTGCTTGTGCTCTTTGGTCTCTGTTGACTCCACTGTATATCACATTAAAATTTTCAGTTCTCATGGTTCCTTTTAATTTCTTTTTTGTTTCAGTGATTACTGCTATTTTAAAATTTCTTTCATTTAATAATTAGTCTAATTCTATTTCTTTATATGCTGTTCCTCTTACATTCCAATTTGCTATGTGTATTATATTTTGTCATTTCCATTTTTGTTTTACCTTTTCCATTCCAGGGTCATTTCCCATAGATTCAATCCAATTATCTTTTTCTGTCAGCTTAGTAGTAGAATTATGTTCTCCATGTCAGGGGACTAGCCTGACGATGGAATAGTTCAGTGGTAGGGCTGCTACCTTTAGGCTTCTGAACTAGCCTTCTTTCAAATTTAAACCCATAGGAGGAATAGAGTATATTGAAGGAGGCAAAGAGTAGATTATAGAAGAATTATAGTAAGATTTATAGAGAGGGCATAGTTGTAAGGCCAGAAATGAAAAGACTCCATGGCTCTCGAGTACTCTAATAGCATAAGGGTCATAAAATAAGAGTTGGCTGATAAGGCCTTATAGGAAAGATTAAAGTAAGTGGATCTTCCTCAAAGTAGTAGAAGGAGAGGATAGATCCAGCTAGGGGTCCATGGGAGTGTCGCTTCCTTTACAATCAAGATGATTGCCCCTTATGGCCCAGTTAGTCCAGGAGTTCTTATTCAGTATATTCGGACCACCCCACCATATACATGCATGCACGCACGCACACACACGCACTCATCAAAAAAATATATATAATCAAACAATCCCTGGTAGTTTTGCCTAGGAATCAAATATTTTCCTTGGTTTCATTTACTAAAAAATGACATTTTACATCTCTTTTAAATTTAAAAATGACTGTCACATCATGAGGTTTGTTTCAAAATGCAGGTCATGCATAATGTTACACTATTGATAGATTTCACCTTTTTATCATGATTAATTCTTCTTCTGCATCTCATGCTTGTTGACATTACTCATTCATCTAACTCCTACCCGAATAACCCTCCTTACCTTAGGTATACAATTAATATTGCTTCCTCTAGATGGCCCTTAACTATCTCCCATGCACTACTAACATCCTTACCCTGCAGTATTTTATGCCATGGCACAGATTTAAGTTTCTTCCTAAGCTTGTCATAATCACCTGCCTTAATAGTTCCATATTTATCCCTTCTTGACAAAATATTCCTCATGTTGTACAATCTATCAGGACTGCTTGGTCATTTTCACCATGAAGGCAGTGTTGTCACCTTGGTGATGGATAGCTCTTCTGATCCTATGACTGGGTCCAATACACCCACGCCCCCCTAGTTCCCTCCATCACATGCTGCTTCAAGTAATTATCTCATAGTAGATATATAAATTCTATTTCCTTTCTGCTATGTGATCTTTCTTTCTTCCAGTCTATATCTCCATAGTCCCTCATAATAATATTTTGTCTTACTGGCCTTGATCTCACACCAAACTGCTTCAAATGAACAGCCACCCTCCCATGTATCTGCTATTCTTTTTGGCTGCATTCATCTATCCTCCTCCCCCCCCCCACCATCCTATCTTCCCTGAAAATATAAACCCTTTACATTCTTTCCCTGTAACTACGTCATCTTCTGTTAGCCAAACTAATGCCAATGATTTTTGGTGAGGTTGCACTAACTAGTGCCAAAATCTTCTCCCTCTTGTTCCTGATACTTCTGGTATTAGTATATATGAGGGGAGTGGTTTGGAAAGTTCTGATAAACATCTAGAACAAAAATGATATTAAAGCAATTGATATAACCACAAGAAAGAACATATGAGGATATAAGAACATAAGTTACCTTCATAACTCTGCTGCTGGTATGTTCTTGTGTTTATATCAGTTGCTTTAATATCATTTTGTTATAGGTGTTTATCAGAACTTTCTAGACCCCCATGTAGAAATTGCATCATCCCTTTAGGCTCCTGCCCATCTTTACTTCCTGAATTGACTACCCTGTTTAATATTTTTGCTTGAGAGACAAGATTCTGCTCTTGGTCATTCTTACACCTTGCTTCATGGGTGCCTTCACACGAATTCGCCTGCTTCTGCCCTAATTGCTTAGGTTTCCTTGAATTTGCACTTCAGCATGCTCAGTGAACAAAGATCTCCCTCTAGACATCTAACACCAGAACCATTTAGATGCAGTCCATCAGCATTATACAAATCGTTCTTTCCTTCAAATACAGACCATAGATCCACAAATTCTACATCATTCCTTCTGCACAACCTATGTATTGATTCATTTGCTACCAATGCCATTCTCAGTTTTCCGCTATCACATCATGGCAGGAGACTCCCAACCTTCACCTTTTTGCACTTCAGCTTTTCTTCTTCTAACAACTCCTTTACATTCTCCCTCATAGAATACTTCTCATCTCTCAAATCATTTGTACCATTCAAGACAATTAGTTCTTTCACCTTACTGTTTTGCATCTGGATGGCATGACTAATATTATGAATGTTTGCACCAGGAAAACAAGATTTTGTTACACTTTCATCAAGGTACTTCTCTTATTATTGAGTCACCATACATAATTTTCTCCTTAACTTATTTTCTAATTTATTTGCTTGGTCTTTATTATTACTTGGACAACTTGCTTTCTTCTCTTCTCAGCCCTGCTCATCTCTTGCTGCTTCTGCAATTTTTCAACTTCACGCTTTGTAATGTGAAGGATAATATTCAAGTGCACTATTTCTTTATGTCCATTTCATTCTCCTGTATTTCCATGGCTGAACATTTGACATCAGTTCTGACATTTACCATCATACTGTCGATACTGCCCTCTCGTTTAACATTTGCTCCATTTTCGTCACCTAATAGCCACTCACTTTTGAAACATTTAATGCACACCCTCTCTCCAGTTTCAATTTCTTTCCATGTATCATTTAATTTTTGTGACGGATAGATGTTGCACACACTGCACTGCACAAAATCCTGCAAATTCAAATCACCTAACAACATTGTCTTTGCCGCCATTGTTCTATCATGATTGGTGGCATACTGACAATGTCGTATTTAAACAAAAAAAAATACAAGGTTTACTTACAAACTAAATAACTTAATCAATCACACACTCATTTAAAACAAAAACTACAATAAGTTAACGTACTATTATTTACTGAAATAAGAAAAAATTACTTATCCTTCAGGAGCTACTAACACACACAATACACCACCTAATGGCATGTTTTCAAATGTTTACACAACAGTTATTTACATGCAAAAGCAGGCTAAAAATGTATGCTGTATGAAATATAGTGTCACATGGAAAACAAAATAATAAATATCATATTGCCTATGCCGTATGAAGGCTTTATTTCCATCATAGTCTGACCGAAATGAGGACCAAATTAACCATATTAAAATGGGGACCATAATGGGTCAAGAATGAGGCCTTGATTTTGTGTGAATTGAACATTGGATCATCTGTGCAGCTTCTTTGAGTTTTTGAACATTGCCATTGAACTCAATATATATGAGTTTTGTTAGCTACCAGTTTACTTCATTTTTCATTCTGGCTTCTGAGCACTTTTTTTTGTGTGTGTGAATGCTTAAGTGTTCTTTCATACAAATTTCTCGTTTGGTCCATGGACCTGAACAACAAGGACTTGCAGTTCAGGAGTTACATTGCACAGTTTGTGAAGTCATCACATCAGATTATGGTAATGATACGGAGGACCTTTACATGCAGGAATAAAGAGGTTATGGTTCCATTGTATAAGGTCTTGATAAAAGTCTCATGGATTATTGTACACAGATTGGTCACTTGGTTTTCATGGTAATATGGATATATTAGAAATAGGTCCAGAGAATATTCACTAAGGTGGTAGACTGGTCTCTAGAACAATGGTATCCAAACTTTTTTGATGGCGTATCCCCAATTGATTGAGCAAAAATCTATTGTAATAAGTATTATAAAGAGGAAATATGCCTTGTATCATCATATAATAATTAAAAAATCTAGATATTTTTACACATTATTTTTATTATTAACAAACATATTTATGACAATATTTAATGTGAACAATGGCCTTGCATTTCTTGAATTCTGGTTTGATGGTTCATAATTTCTTGAAAGTCTGGTTTGATGGCTTCTGATACTGCGATACGAAGGTCTGGTTCCAAGTTTAATTTATTTTGATATTTGGTTTTAATACCTGTCATTGCAGAAAATGATACCTCACATAAATAAGTAGAACCAAACGGTAGGAGTGCATCATTTGCTGTGTTTACTAAATTGCTATACTCGGACTTCAGTCCCATCCACCATTTGTGAAGAGATTTCTGTTGAAATTTGTTTTTCAAAGTTGTGTTGTATCTAATATCAATTAATTTATTATAATATTAATATTAATTCACTATTTCTAGTGTAAACATAAAAGATCGTAATAAACGTAATAGTCAAATAATTAATGCAACTATGGTGTCATCGGTAGATAGCAGAATAACTAAGCAATTTTCCTTCTCTAGTTGGGCTTGTCAACACTAGGATGCTCTACAAACAATGGCAATGATAAGAAGTAAGAGATTTACTCCCTAGTTTTAAAAAATATGACAGCTTTGCCACGGACGATTATGTGTACAAAGTCGCCCAACGTGCGCTACTCTCAAATTTAAGTTTACAGAATCTTTATAACATCTTTGTCTATATTAGATATATGTTTAATCGATGAAAGAAAGTAATATTCTTTATCTTTAATTAATTATTTAATTTTTTTCCTATCAATATAAAACTTTTTTTGACGTTCCCCCATGTATCGACTTGCATGCCCCACTTTGGAGACCACTGCTCTAGAATATGAAGATAGATTGAGAGAATGCAATTTGCAAAACCATCTGAATATAGGAGGATCAGAGGGATATGATTTAGACAAGTGTTCAGGAGTTGTTACTAGGTTAATGTGGTAGAAATTTTTCATAGAATGAGAAATGGGGAGGGGAGGAACTGGAAACTCTGGTGAATGTGAATATGTTGAATGAATATAAATGTGACAGTTTGCACCTCTCATGAAAAGTCTTGTGACTCCATGGAGGTGTGGCATTAATATAATAATAATTCGTATGAAAATAACTAGGCTTTTTTTTTTTGTAGGATGTCATTAATTTTTTTTTATTATTTTATTATGAGGATCTCTTTCTTAGATCATGTCTTGTTTACTATTTCAAAGTAATGAAAATATTACTTGATAAAGAGCATAGGCACTCCTTAAGGATTTTGGTGGTATAAGGGAAGAGTGATGGTAAGAAATGGCATGCAAGTATCTGTTTTTCTTTTTCTGTAGATTGCAAGCATCAATCTGTTTTAGTTGGACTAAAATGAAATCATCCAAAAAAAATTAACCTGTTTTCTTCAACTTCTAGTGTGAGAATTGTTTGGAGTTTAGGCGCTGTTCAGGTAAAGTCAATTGCTCTTTTGTTCCTGGATGAGGTGAATATCATTAGCATAATGTACCTATTTTCAGTTTTGTATGGTAGCCATCTATGGCTCTACTTTCAAAAGATTACAGATAATCAGCTAAAATTATCATAACTGAAAGATTTTGCTATGATAGAGGAATTTACTAATTATTTTGGAAGTGAGAGGCAAGTATTTGCTTAATGGCATAATACAGGAAGGAAGGAAACTGTTTATATAGAGCATTTATGAACTTTTTTAATGATAATTCCACAAACAACAGATTGGACACTCATAACACATCAGTGCTCTGAATTGGCATACAATTAAATAAATTCAGAAATCGTGATGTAGAGACCAAAGAATACTACCTTGCAAGATGATAATCATACCTGCTTAGCAATGACCTTTAATGACTGGTAATAGAAACAGTGACTTGGCTGCTTAAAAAAAAAGTTATGGGTGGAGAACAGGTTCATTCATGTGTACATGTAGGTTTCAGTGGTTAAGCAGTTCTGTTGGCAGTTTAATAAGGAGTTCATTAAAAATAAACAATTAAAACCTGATAAGTTTTGTGTGTCGTAAGACTTACATCATCAGGGGTAATGATACATAAGTTTTACACAACAAAGCCTATTAACGATTAATTACATCAAATTTTGATAACTTCACAACTGTTAAATAATTGATAACCCAAAATACAAACGATACATTCATTACTGTATGCGTATTGGAACGTTGTTAGCTGTTGCTATCACGTTCTGTGGTATCACGCATGCTATATCCTAGGTCCATGGCAGTTAAATTTTTGATGAAAGGAGACCTACTTGATGTAAAATTAAGCCTTGATTTTCATTGCATTGAATGCCCGACCTGATTTATGCTCTCTTCTTTTTTAGACTTCTTTTACATGTTCAGACATGCAGATCTCTCTCTCTCTCTCTCTCGGCCATTCTGTCTGGCCTACATAACAAATGATGCCTGGTTTTTTCATTAGGTGATGTGGAGTTTTGATGGATGTACGAATCTTGATATTTTTTAAAAAGGTAAAAAAGCCCCTTTTATAGAAAATAAGGGGATAAACATATATATAAAATAAGGGGATATTAAGGTGCCAGAAAACTAGCCATTTGGCTTTTTATCTTACTAAAGCCCCTTTTATGTTGTACTCGAAGATCAGTGCAGCCACTTTATCCGTGACATTTTTGATATAAGGCAGGTGATTGCATTCTTGAAATCTTTTTTAAGTAAGGGAGTTACAGAAGATACATTAAGAATTTTTCTGATCATCATCCAAAACCATTAAATGCAAGGTTCTGTGTCAGGTAGTGCAGTTCTTCATTTCTTTTAATTGGTGTGCTAGATATATCATATGCCCTGTCTTGTAAAGTTTTACAAGACAAGGCGAACAGAGAAAGCCAGGGATCCATCAGGCTGGTGTGTAATCAGAGTGTCTAGGAGACTGTTGTTTTCCTTTTCCAAGGTAAACTGAATTCTGGGATGTTGTTTGTGTTGAGAAATTGTGGAGTGTATCCAGGCCATGTGGCCAAATGGTGTACACATCATCCACATAGCCAAACAGTGGGTTTATGTGGGGCTTTTTCTTCAAAGGTCTCCATAAAGAAGTTGGCCAGGGGAGGAGAGAATGGAGAACCCATGGTTGTCTTCTCTATCTGTTTGTAGAATTTTCCTTGCCAAACTAAATAGCCTGAGTTCATGATGAACTGAAATAGGGCTGAATATCGGGAGTAAATTTGACTTGGGTGGGACATTGGTGAATAAGGAGGAGACATCAAAACTGACCATTATGTCAGTGTGTTGGAGTGAGGGTTTTTCTCTACTAGCTTTAAAGTGGGATGAGTTTTTTATGTGTGAAGGTGTGTTGCCAATATATTGTGTGAGCACTTTGGCTCAGTGTTTGGCTAATTTGTATGTGCGGAAGAATCAGTGCCATTGTTGGATTCTAATTATGTAGAAAATAGAATAAATGTTGTTTGATTCAGAATCCAACATGACTTTCCATCACAAGAACTATATTTATAAATATTATTTGGTGTAAATAACATATATTATAAATTAATATCATATAACTACCTTAATTATGTCAAATATTTAATTGCTTAATCAAAGAAATGTTTTAATGGTAAATAGATTCTGTATTAAATATTATTAAGCTGTTTTGTTTATTGTTTTGTCAATATTGTAAGAACTTATATTTGTAATTTAACTACGCATTTATTAGAATGCAAATATTCTATTTATTCTTTTCATGAAAGTTAACGTTATGTAATAACTGAATGTAGTTATATAACCTAATGTAACATTCGCGAGAATGTTCACGTCTATCGGTTGTCATAGAGACGCGTGGAAATAAACGAGCGCGTGTGAAGGGAGCGTTGGTAGAGGAGAAGAAAAAATAGATATGAGTAGTAAGTGGGGAGTTGGAACGGAACTTTGGAACTATAAGGTAGCAAGGAAGTAAACTAAAGAAGTAGAAGTAATTAAAAGATTCCTAAGAATAGGAGTTGAGTAGATATTTTTTTACAAGTGAATCTTATAGTTGGCTGAAAGCAAAATCAGCCGTAGTAATAAAAGGAAATTATTGCCGTAATCGGATAATTAGAGAACTGGACATTCAACGAAGAATTCTGAATAAATCCAGTCAGTCTACAATTAAGACTTATTTCTATACTACGAAAAAAGGAATTGTACAGAGTTAAACTAGTTGATGAATGATAAATAAGAATAATTAATGTACCTTATAGTTGTTATCTGGATTTTTGAAGCGCGATTAGTAATGTTTTAGTTATTTAGTGTTTCGCTAGCGTGATAAATACAATTTAAAAGTGTGCTCACAAAATATTGGAAGTACTGAAGATTATTTCTGGTAAAGACAGTCATATTAGTTTATTTCAGTGTATGAAGATTTAAGTATTAGTTCCGTTGCGCTGTTTCTAACATTAACTGTAGCATACCATCGAGGCTGAGAGTTGAAAATATAGACATTGAAATGATATCTGCCATGGTTAGTGCCTGTTATGAGTCAATCGTAGAGTGTAGTTGAGAGATACAAGGAAACTGATTAATTAAGAATTTCTATTGTGATAAGTTGGGTATAGGAACTTTGTGATTCTGAAACTGTGAATTTGTATGTGAAAGTTTGGAAGATTGGATTAATATGAATGACTTGACTTGATATGCTAACTTGACTGGTTTGTCATATTTAGAAGTGGAATTTATGTAATTGTTATATAACCATATATTAAATGTTTTGTTTGTTAATTTAAATATTGTGTTTGCCTGAATTTCTTTTTACTGCACCGTTCACAAAAACTTGAATCTAGCGGGAATCCCAGAAAGAAAGAAAATAAATACCATCGGCCTGAATGAATGAATAGACTGCTAACTAATTTTGAATTAATCCTACTAATTCATATAGACTTATCTAAGGATAGAGTGGCGCAGTATAATAGAAATTTCTCTACCCTTAGATCTGTGATTAATTTGCAATTAATTTTCCTTTATTTTAAGAAAGCGACTTTTAGCAAGATGGCGGATTCGAACATCAAGAGAACATGTAACGACAAAATGGCGCAGTCGACAGGATGTGATTTAATTGATAGAAAGTAATTTAACAGCTGTAAATTAACAGATTTAATTTAACTTGGTAATAATAATTGTGGAATTGCTCCCTGAAAATTTAGAAAGTAAAAATTGAATAGATCACAATGAACTGGTTGTAATCAGAAATCAGGCAAAGATAAACGTTTTTTGTGAAATTAAAGGATTATATTATTTGAATTGATACTCCAATTTTCACAATGGCTGTTACTTCCAATTCAGAGATGGAAAACAGTGAATTTTTTAGAAGTATGAATCCCCAACAAGTAATTCCCCAATTTTCAGGAGAAGACTCTGATGATGTATTATCTTTTTTTACTTATGTTGAGAAACTCAGAGAAACAGCAGGTTGGACAGACTTTCAATTGTTGGTATTACTTAGAAACAAACTAATTGGTAAAGCTAAGACATATTTTTTTTCATCTCCTGTACTTAAGGAAACATTTGAATACAAGAAATTTAAGGAAGTCTTGCTATCTCAATTTTGTAAACGTAGGAGTGTTGGACCGAATTTGTGGAAGCTACAGAGGATTATACAAAAGGACAAAGAATGTGTTGGTGACTTCTACAATCGATTACTAACTCTCTCTGAAAGTTTAAATGTATCCAATGAAGACAAACCTCATTTGGATTGGGCAGTTTATCAACAATTTAGACAAGGTGTCAGACAAGAACTGAGGGAGACAGCCTATAAGAAGAAGATAACCTCACTAGAGGAATGTCTTATAGCTGTCAAGGAAAAGGAACAGATGATTGGAGACCTTTGCCTTTCATCCAATATTGGCCATGTAAACATAGTAGAAACAACTGATTGTTCCATAGGAGTAAATAAATCATCAAAAGACAACAGAAAGAAAGAAGATGAAAGGAAAATCATTAGAGAGAATCCTATTGATCAGAACTGTATGTCCGACACAAAAGAACAAACCAACAAGAAATTATTTAAGGAAGTAAAAGACATTGTTCACCAGGAAGTAGAAAAATTGCAACAGCCAATGAAGAATAAATTAGATGAAGTAATAAAAAAATTGACAGAAATGACTAGGATTTCAAGAAAATTTCAATCCCACAGCAGAACATATTAGTAAAGTTGTCAAACTGGAGGTTGAGAAGCAAAATAAACCAATATTGGCTAAATTGGATAGAGTAGTGGAAGCCCTGGAGAATGTTCGACAGCAAATTCCCATTGATCCTCAAGCTCAGACAAGGAGAAAATTTCTCAGAGATGATGGAGATCCTCCCAAATGTTTTAATTGCAACAAGATTGGTCGCATCGCTAGGAATTGCTACTTTAATAAAAGAAACTACTCTAACAGCAGAAGAAACTCTAATTTTGGACATATTTCTCATAGAACATATAATAAAGCTCAAAATTTCCCTAGATCAAGAGAATTAATGATGAAGGTTACAGGATGTGTCAAAGGTCATAATTGTAACATTCTATTTGACACAGGTTGTAATGCCTCAATCATCAGTAAGCATTATTTCCTAAAGTTAAGAGATAGATTATGGAAGGATGTCACCAATTTAAGGAGACCTGTAAGAATTTCCACTCTTTCTAATTCGAGATCTACAGCATATGAAAAAGTTCGTGCACAAATTTATATACCTGACATCAACCTCTGTGTATATCAAGATCTATTGATAGTCCCTTTCTCTCCTAGCTTAAATGCTCACATAATATTAGGAACAAATTTTATGGAGAAGCATCACTTCTCTTGTGACTTTTCCACAGGTCAAATATCCATATTGAATAGAAGAATACATGTTAAAAGAAACAATAACTCTGAGTGCACAGGAACAAGGCAACTAACAAGAAGATTTTGTGTGCCTAATCAAGAAGAACAACCTGATAAGATGCAATCATCTATAGACAAACAAGCTGTGAAAAATACTGATTTAAGCCCTACTATACTTGATCAGCCTGTTATTCAACTTGACACTGACTTGACATCAATACTTCAGGTATCTGATTCTGAGCAAGAAATTTGTACTGAGAATCAATTACCAGCTGAGATTAATTTTACTGAGATATCAGCTTTGCATATCAGAACTAAGAATATGAGAAGAGGAGACAATTATAAGGACTTAAATAATTACAAAAGGAAAACCAGAAGAATCAATCACCAAAGTAGAAGATGTACTACAGTCAAATGTAATGACAGTAAGAATCTAAGTAAAGACCGAGAAGTTGTAGAAGATAGTACATGCGTTGTAGAAAACACAGGACGGAGTTTCATCCAAACAAGGTATAACCTAAGACAAAAAAAAAAAAAAAAAAAAAAAAAAAAGGAGTAGTAGAAATCTGATTCCACCACCTAAAGGTTTAGAGTGAAAAATTTTTCTTTAAGGAAAAATTTTTCAAAGGAAGAGTAAGCCTTTGTTGGATTCTAATTATGTAGAAAATAGAATAAATGTTGTTTGATTCAGAATCCAACATGACTTTCCGTCACAAGAACTATATTCATAAATATTATTTGGTGTAAATAACATATATTATAAATTAATATCATATAACTACCTTAATTATGTCAAATATTTAATTGCTTAATCAAAGAAATGTTTTAATGGTAAATAGATTCTGTATTAAATATTATTAAGCTGTTTTGTTTATTGTTTTGTCAATATTGTAAGAACTTATATTTGTAATTTAACTACGCATTTATTAGAATGCAAATATTCTATTTATTCTTTTCATGAAAGTTAACGTTATATAATAACTGAATGTAGTTATATAACCTAATGTAACATTCGCGAGAATGTTTACGTCTATCGGTTGTCATAGAGACACGTGGAAATAAACGAGCGCGTGTGAAGGGAGCGTTGGTAGAGGAGAAGAAAAAATAGATACGTGTAGTAAGTGGGGAGTCGGAACGGAACTTTGGAACTATAAGGTAGCAAGGAAGTAAACTAAAGAAGTAGAAGTAATTAAAAGATTCCTAAGAATAGGAGTTGAGTAGATATTTTTTTACAAGTGAATCTTATAGTTGGCTGAAAGCAAAATCAGCCGTAGTAATAAAAGGAAATTATTGCCGTAATCGGATAATTAGAGAACTGGACATTCAACGAAGAATTCTGAATAAATCCAGTCAGTCTACAATTACGACTTATTTCTATACTACGAAAAAAGGAATTGTACGGAGTTAAACTAGTTGATGAATGATAAATAAGAATAATTAATGTACCTTATAGTTGTTATCTGGATTTTTGAAGCGCGATTAGTAATGTTTTAGTTATTTAGTGTTTCGCAAGTGTGATAAATACAATTTGAAAGTGTGCTCACAAAATATTGGAAGTACTGAAGATTATTTCTGGTAAAGACAGTCATATTAGTTTATTTCAGTGTATGAAGATTTAAGTATTAGTTCCGTTGCGCTGTTTCTAACATTAACTGTAGCATACCATCGAGGCTGAGAGTTGAAAATATAGACATTGAAATGATATCTGCCATGGTTAGTGCCTGTTATGAGTCAATCGTAGAGTGTAGTTGAGAGATACAAGGAAACTGATTAATTAAGAATTTCTATTGTGATAAGTTGGGTATAGGAACTTTGTGATTCTGAAACTGTGAATTTGTATGTGAAAGTTTGGAAGATTGGATTAATATGAATGACTTGACTTGATATGCTAACTTGACTGGTTTGTCATATTTAGAAGTGGAATTTATGTAATTGTTATATAACCATATATTAAATGTTTTGTTTGTTAATTTAAATATTGTGTTTGCCTGAATTTCTTTTTACTGCACCGTTCACAAAAACTCGAATCTAGCGGGAATCCCAGAGAGAGAGAGAAAATAAATACCATCAGCCTGAATGAATGAATAGACTGCTAACTAATTTTGAATTAATCCTACTAATTCATATAGACTTATCTAAGGATAGAGTGGCGCAGTATAATAGAAATTTCTCTACCCTTAGATCTGTGATTAATTTGCAATTAGTTTTCCTTTATTTTAAGAAAGTGACTTTTAGCAAGATGGCGGATTCGAACGTCAAGAGAACACGTCACGACACCATCCACAATGGGATGTAATGGTACATTTTGTTTATGGATTTTTGGTAGTTCATATATTCATGATTCTCCACTCCTGACTAACTTCTTTATGGAGACCTTTGAAGAAAAAGCCTTAAATTCTGCCCAGCATAAATTCACTGTTTGGCCACGCTATGTGGATGATGTGTTCGCCATTTGGCCATGCAGCCAAATGGCGAACACATCATCCACATAGTGTAGGTGAACACAACACCTCAGGATCCTGGATACACTCCACAATTTCTCATCACACTTAAACAATCCACACCCCAGGATCCAGTATACCTAGAAAAGGGAAAACAACAAGTCTCTCTTTCTTAGACACTCTAATTACATGCCAGCCTAATGTATCCCTCACTTTCGCTGTTTACAGAAAACCTACACATACAGATAGATACATTCACCATCAGTCACCTTTCCCCTCCCTAAATATGGGATTATAAAAACCCTATATAACAGGGCAAAATTAATCATTTCAGATAAGTGTCCCCCCCCCAAAAAAAATTCAGATAATATTAAAACTAGTTAACCTCTACCTCCCTCCCTCTTCATAGCAGAGGTTACTCTAAATCTATCACTATTCCATATATTTGGGGTACATCTGAAAAACCAACAGACTAAGAAAATATGACCTCTCAACTAGTTACAAACCACATAAGATATTGGCAATCCACTCCACCAAATATCAACCACTTCACCTAGACCTACGTGGAGTATACCAGGTACCTTGCAATTGCAAACTGCACTGCTGCAGCCAAACAGTCAGGAAATCCAGACACAAGGACTACATCTGGTTCCACCAATACAGCCACTCGGGACTTGCTGACCATCTATTAGACAACCACCACAGATTATGCTGGAAGATGGAAGTATGAAAGATTATTCCTTGAATCAGCCTCAGTTCTGAAAAACTTCCCAAACCTCAACAAATTTGGATGCATGAGACTTTCCCAAATATGGGAAGCTTACATTCTAAGATCATCAGCCCAAATGGCAAGACAACCCAATTTCTTCCACTAGGGGCCAGCTTTTATTCAACTAGAACAGACTTAAGTTGGTTTTATTCAGCCTTATTTGCTTAGTGTGAGTGCCTGCGTGCACATATCATTGTTTTGTGATGCCTCAAGATGGCAATGTAACTGCTGAAATATAGGTAGTTATTAAGTAAAGTTTTTATAATTAATAATTTAGTTTAAGTTGTCATTTCCTAAAAAATTAGAGGTATGTCTGACCAACATATAAGTTTATCTACAAGAATTATGAAATGTTTACACATATTTGGTTGGGCATGTAAAAAGAAAGCGATCCTGATGGGAGACTTTAATTACAGGCATATAGAATGGAAGAAGGAGATAGTATATGGGAACAAGGAAAGTGAGTTAGTTGAATTTCTCAGAGATACATATCTTGAGCATGTGACTGAAGCAACTAGAGGTCTTAATGTTATAATGAGGTGTTGACACTGCTACCGATTAGTGACAGTGATCATGAGGTACTTGTTTGAGAAGTGGTGAAACAAGAAAAGGTTACTGCCAAAAATGGATATACAGGTATCCCTCATTATATGCGTTTTCACTTTATGCATTTTCGCTATAACGCGATTTTAAAAAGTTAATTAAAAAAAAAATCACAACTGGTAGCAATTTTGCAGTCACCCTGTGCGTGGTCATGTGACTTTGTGAGTGCACCGCTTTCACAAGGCGGCATTGTTCTGCATGTCAGTCTCACAGAAACTGTAGAACTAGTAAGCTCCATTGTTGGAGTCTTCTGCAACGCAAACATTATGGAAAAAAAGAGGTAATTATGATCAAAATACTTCCAAGACTAAAAAACAGAGAAAAGCTATAACATTGGAGGAAAAATTAGAAGTTATAAAGAGGTATGAACGTAATGAGCACAAGTCGACATAGTCAGAGCTACAGGAATTTCAGAATCAACTTTAAGAACAATAAGAAATCAAGCAGAGAAAATAAAAAAAAGTTGTAAAAGTGCAACGAGAATGTTGACAACTAAGATAACACAGATAAGGGCACCAATTATGGAAAAATTGGAACAGCTCAATGGATTGAACATGAAAATCAACATGCTGTTCTGTTATCTGCCTTGATTATCCAGGCTAAAGTGAAAAGTTTGTGTGATTTGAATGCTATAGATCTGATCCTAAAGTGCAACCTTTTGCTGCAAGTGCTGGGTGGTTTGAACGTTTCAAGGTGCGACATGAGTTCCATAATCTCAAGCTGACTGGCAAAGCTGTGGGAGCTGATGTTGTTGCTGCTGAGAACTTTCCATCAAAATTTTGAAGTGTTCAGGAACATGGTTATTTGCCTCAGCAAGTGTTCAATCTCGACGAAATAGGATTGTTCTGGAAGCGTATGCCTAGTAGAACATTTCTATCAGTGCAAGAAAAGAGGGCACCAGGTTTTAAAGCTTCCAAGGACTGTCTCACTTTGCTGTTAGGAGGAAATGCGTCTGGAGATCATAAAACTAAACCACCGATGGTTTATCACTCTGATAACCCACGTGCACTCAAGGGCTACTCAAAGGAGGATTTGCCTGTTGTATGACGGTCAAATAAAAAAACATGGATTATTGGAGCTGTGTTTGAATCCTACGTTTGCAATGAACTGCATCGTGAATTGAAGGCTTATTGTGACCGGATAAATGTACCCTTCAAAATTCTTCTGCTTCTGGACAACGTACCAGGACATCCTCCAAGCATCACTGAAATTGATGAGAATATCAGTTATTTTTATGCCACCAAACACAACATCCCTCATTCAACCTTATTGCAACTTTCAAGAGTTATTATCTCTGCAGAATATTTTTGCAGCTAGTTCAAGCTACATGTACCAGCGGTGAAGATAAAATTTCAGTGAAAGAATTTTGCAAGAAATATGATATAAAAATGGCAATTAACAACATTGGCGAGGCATAGGCAGAAGTTAAGCAGTCCTGCATGAAGGGAGTTTGGAAGAAAATTTGGCCTGGAGTTTCTGATTCTAATGATTTGGATCCTGAAAGTGAGCTTGCCAACTCAAGACATGACATAGTTAAAATGGCAAAATCTGTTGGATTTGAGGATGTAGATGAGACAAATGTGGATGAACTGCTCGAGTCCCACTCATCAGAGCTCACTAATGAAGATCTTCTGGAAATGGAAAACAACATGAATGATGAAAGGCAGGAGCCCTTTGTTGCTGAGCCCATCAAACAGCTTTCAACAAAAGAAATGGCTGAATTTTTTAAACACATTGACAGTGCCATCAGAATAATTGAAGAAAATGATCCTAATGAGACTAGAAGCGCCAAAATTATGAGAGAAATTCAGAATTGTTTGACTTGCTACAAAGAACTTTATAGAGAGAGGAAGGATGCTGCCTGTCAGCTGAGTTCTCGACTTTTTCATTAAAAAAGTTAATCATCAGCCTATCATCCCAGTGACTTCAAGAGAGTGATGATCCAGACTCACCAGACCCAGTCCGTTCATTATCCGATTGAAGGCTGTCAGAAGTATGTAGTGTTTAGGTATTTATGACATTGTATCAATTAAATTCATTCATTAAAATTTCTTTTGCTCACAGGTGTAAAGTTTTCATTTTTTTATCCTTTTGAAGAAACCCCTGTCCCTATCTCACTCATGCTAAATTCAACTAACTTTACACGATTTTGTTATGCAATTATTTCATAGAACTAATTAATTGCGTAAAGCGAGGGACACCTATATTGGGAAGTATAAAGCAGGTGATTATAAGAAATTCGTAGTCAATTAGCATCAGTACGTTGGGTAGATGAGCTGAGTGGAAAGGATGTTGACAATGCATGGAAATTCACAAGGCAGTATCTGACACAAGTAATGTATAACTGCATACCAAGGGAAAAAGCGAGTAAATAGAGTAGGAGTGAAATGGATGAACAGTAAAATCAAACCAGCTCTGCAAGAAAAGGCTATGGAGGAGGTAAAAGACAGTTGGTGGTGATTAGATCCACGAAGAGTATAAAGTGCAAGCTAGAAAGGAGACAAGCATGGTAAAGAAAGAACAAGTGCAGTATGAGAGGTGATTGGCTGCTCAGTCCAAGGTTAACTGAAGGGAATTTTTCTGCTATATGGTAAGCAAGAGAATAAATGATTAGGGCAGGTCAACACTGGTGGATAGTCATGGCAGCAGAATAACAGTTGCAAATGATATGTGTGGTGCAATATATAGAAGGGAGGCATGTATTAGAAATGCAAGTGAAAAAATTAGAGGTGCATCAGGTGTTGATTGGATTAGATGTTAATAAGACTGTGGGAATGGATGGCATATCACCATGTATTCTTAAGGAATGTGTACCACAGTTGGCTATGCTCTTGACCTGGTTATTTAATGAAGGTTTTGCAGTGGGTACAGTTCTTAAGGAGTGAAAAAAAGGCAAAATAGTACCACTCCACAAGCATGGTTCTAGGACATAAGCGTCCAGTTATAGACCAGTCTGTATAACTGCAGTTGTTTTCAAGGTGTTGAGAGATTGGTTAGGAATAGAATACAGGATTCTTTGTTATGGTCAGCACGGATTTGTAAAGGGTTGGTCCTGTTTTAGCAGTTTAATTGCATTTTATGATAGGGTAATGAGTGTGTTAGATAAGAGAGAATCATATACAGTGATGGACTTCGCAAAAGCATTTGATCGATTACCACATAAGTTGGTGTACAAGCTGCAGAGGATGGAATAGTATATTGGTTAGGTGGATCACTCAGTTTAAGGCTCTGTACTATATCACCAGTGCCATATTGTAGGAAGTGGATGAGATTCAAGATTTGGGAGTGATGGTTGACAGGCAGGAGATTGAAGTTTAGAGGGCATATTGCTAGTGTTGCAAAGGCTGCACATTTTATTGCTGCTATGAGAAGAAGTACTCTTACATAAGGATAAGGAAGTGGTTGTACCACTGTATAAAGCACTGGTCAGACTACACTTGGACTGTTGTACTCAAATCTGGTCACCTGGTCTGCATCCACCAAGTTGAAGAAATGTGGATTGCAGAGTTTAGTGGATAGGAGGAAAAGAGGTAATATGAGAGAGACATTTAAGTTAGGATTTTATTGGATTAATCCAGATGAGATTATAAGAAAAGTAGAAGGTGAGTGGGGGAAAAACCAGAGGCCATTCCTGGAAGTCATCTATGAGTACGGTGAAGAGGAGTGTGTGGAGTAGATTTTTTAAATGCATTACCAAAGTATATTGTTAATGCAGGGAGTATTAAGGAGTTTAAGATTCAGTATGATAGATATGTTATCAGTTGAATGAACCTCCCAGTGAGTGCTGATTCCATGGAGGGTGCAACAACAATAATATAATTGTGTTATAATAGATGACCTGGTTATAGTTGATGGCCATTGCTGGCCTAGTTGGACAAATGATTAATGTATCCGCTCTCTAACAAACAGGCTGTGGATTCGAATCTTGCTGTGGGCATTAATGTTTGTGATTGTCTTTAGGTGTGAGATGAATTTCATTGCTCATAGCGAGACCATCCTGAAGTGGCTTGGAAAGTTCGATGTTTGGTTTCTGGACTGTATAAAAAATGAAGAAAAATACAATATATACAAGGGACGTTCAGATGGGCTGTCAGAGAAACAAAAATATACTTAAAAACGGGGTACTAAGAGTTGTATACCTTTGTCGTAGAAGGTTGCTGTCTGTGATGCAAACCACATATTAACTGCTTCTTTGACCTCGTCGTCGTCTTGAAACTGCTGGCCGTCAAGGAAAGATTTCAGATGTTTGGACAGGTGAAAGTCACTTGGCACGAGGTCAGAACTCTATGGGGAATGATGGAATTGTTCCCAGCCGAAGGTGGTGAGAAGTTGTGTTATGCTGGCCGTGGGGGTGGGCGTTATCACGAATCAAAACAACGCCCCTGGTAAGCATGCCACATTGTTTATTCTGGATCGCACGATGCAGTTTCTTAAGGATTTGGCAGTACATGTTCGCATTGATTGTGGAGCCTTGACCCAAGAAGTCTACCAGCAAAATTCCTTGTCTGTCCCAAAACACAGTACACGTTTTCTGAATGGAAACCGTTGTCTTCAATTTTGTCTTGACTGGTGATGAGATGTGCCTCCACTCTATGGATTGTTTTTTTGGATTCAGGGGTTGCGAGTGACACCCAAGTCTCGTCCCCAGTGAGAAGTCTGCTCAGGAAAGCATCACCATCCTCATGGTAGCGTGTTAACAATTCCAGTGCACTGCCCATCTGATTCACTTTGTGTTGTTCTGTGAGCAACTTCGGCACCCAGCGTGCACACAATTTCCGATAATTCAGTTTCTCTGACACAATTTCATGAAGACATCAGCTTGAAACTTCTGGAAATTGCAGCAAGAGCGACGTCATAGTGAATCCTCTATTCTGTCGAATCTTCTTTTCAACGGAACGCACCAAATTGTCAGTCACTAAAGATGGTCGCCTGCTCCGTTCATCATCGTGCACACCTGTCCTTCCTTCATTAAAGTCTTGCCCATATTCATACCATCAAATCACTCATTGCGTGTTCTCCATAAACCTCAATAATTTGCCGATGAATTTCAGTTGCTTTAACGTTCCTCTCATTCAAGAAACGGATAACTGACCTAATTTCACATTCGGTGGGCGATTTGATTTTACATGCAGCAGGCTATTCGATTTTCTTAGACATTATAAGCACACACACCAAGAAGTGTACGCACTGCAAGAATGTCTGAAAATGGCACCAACACTTGCTAAGGAATAAACAAACTCGGCATGCATGTGCACCATAGCAATCGCAGTACTGCAGTGAAAATATTTAAAAACGGAACTTACTTTCTGGACTTCACTTGTGTGTGTATGTATGTATATATATATATAAAATTAATAAAAATTGGGAAAAAACTCTTAGTCCATCCATGGTATGGGTGAACTAAAGGTTTGTAGAAACCTTCTATTGCAAATTTTCTTTAGAATAATTGTTTTTGTGGGATGCTTTGGTTAGAACTTTTTGATAGCCTATTATAACAGATTGAGAGTTGATTGTAAAAGGATGAGAGGAAATGGGTGACATGGATGTGAATGCAATTAGAAGCAGAAATCTTTTGCTATGCTTATTAGTTTTATTGTACTATAGTGATGGTAATTATTCAGGTTACTTGCTGTGTATTAATACAGTTTTTCTATTTTTTCTGAATTAGTCAGTTGTTAAAGCAGATGTAGTTCAAAATTACAATGGAGAAATATGAATCTGAGCAGTCATTTGCTAATGCTGAGACTTATGCAATTTTGAAATGAGTTTTGTTGGTTGAATCAGCAGGTCAAATGCTGTTTTCTTCCTGCATGCATAAAACAGACTTTGGACATCTTTTAATAGTGGCATTACAATACAATACTGTAAAATTCCTTGCAAAAAAATTTATTAATTTTTTAAGATCGATTTTACAGAGATTTCGGAACATTTAGAAAATAGAAATTATAATGTAATAAAATGAATGTTATATTTCTACTGTTAAAATGCATAATTTAATGAACATTGAAGTATATGTAAAATGGAAAGTAAGGGATTAACCCAGATTATAGCGATGAAGTAAAAACAAAAGTTCGCAAGGTCATGTGAACATAGAAATATGCCCCCAAGAACGGAGGGAGCCGAAGTGATGTCATCATTGAAGTGACCCACCAGTCATCGTGCTGGTGGGTAATCCTGGAAACTACATCAGAAGAACAAAGGATTAGCAATGATATAAAAGGGCTCTTGGTTCTCGGTTTTTTTTGTCTCCAGATTTTGGTTTCAAGTATGTGACTCCAGGTGCAGGGAGGGGGGAGGCCATAATTTCGATGAATTTCCTGTAGATGTAAAGATGTGCTACGAGAGCATAGTAACCTGTTACTGTTAGACATCGCAGTGACTTCGGCAGTTTCATTCCAGTTACCTGACAGAAAAATCAACTTAAGCTTTCCTGGAAAACCTACAGCAGAACCACCAGGATTGTCCAGGCAACAGCCAGTACCCAGGAAGTAGACGCAACATCAAGCTAAGTTAGCTGAAGTTTGTTCAGTTTGATAGAACTGTGTTTGTAAAAGTCAATGTAAGCAAGCACAATTTTGTTAATGTCTTAAAAGCTTGCAACTGAGAATTGTATGTGTGCTTACAGGAAATTGTGAGTATTTAGTTACTTAATAAGTTAACGTAATGAAAGAGAAGACGAATGTTAACCTATATATGTAGTGAACGAAGTTTAGCTAATTGCAACGTAAGGAGCAGCTACATGTCTAATTTAGATAACTAAGCATTGTGACAGGGTTAACTAAGTGTTGTGTGTATAAAGTTCAGTCACATATTTTGCCTACTGTGTATGTAAAAGGCCTTAGAGAGATAATGTCTCCTATTTGTTTGTGCATTGTACTATTTTACTAGGTTAAAAATAAATGTCTTGTTTGTGTAACTACCTTTCCTAATTCATTACCAATGCACTATCTCCAAAAAAATTAGCAAACCTGTGTGCACATTAAGTTTAGAATCAGCACGACTTGAAATAAGAAAATTTGTGCATTGACTAAGATCTTGACTGTATTCCTTACCTAATTCTTAAACTACGTTAGTTCATTTAGAATGGTGCAGTCGATAAAAAAAAAAAAAAAAAAAAAAAAAATCTAATTGAATAGTGCGAGGATTGGTAAACTGCATATCGCAAAATGGCTGATAAATTAAAGTCTGTTTTAACAGCAGTGGAAACAGAAGTAAGACTTAGTAGGGTTAACATTGAGACTAGTGTTTAGCAGATAATAGTCTTATTTTGAGTAAAGTAGATAGAGGTTAGGTAAAGTACAAGGTGCTGGGAACGCAGCACGTGTAGAATATAACAAAGGTGCAGTAGAAACTAACACACATAAATAAATTATATATAAACCATAAATATATATATAAAAATTTTTACAATACAATAGTAGGTGGTTAGAGAAAAGGAGTACAAAGTAATTTTAGAAAGCTACTACGGATTTATTTAATTTTATTTTTACGAACCTGATTCATGACTGGTTTAAGCCTATGGTACTGAAGTACTAGTAGATAAACTGTGGGTTAGTTAATTTAGGAATTCTGCTCCAGAGAAACATACTAATTTCAGGCTTCTAGTAAGCTAGATAGTGATCTCACATCAGGTGATGAAAATTGTTTTTCAAATAAAAGATGGATTTGTCTTTTGGTGAAAGATGGATAATTACTAATAATGAAGCATGCGTCATTTTGTGAATTCCTGAAATTACATACTACCTGTGTGATAAGTGCTTCTTTAAATTTTTTTAATAAAAGTAGCAAAAAATTAATTTGCTTTATAATTGATAGTTTTTGATAATTTATAGCTTGATGGGGCCATTAATTTACTGAATTGTTCAAAATATAATTAGTGATGTTTATACTTGGAAAATAATTTTTAAACTCATTTTCTTTTATGCAAGCTTCATCCCAAACTTTTGACATTCTTTCCCTTATCAATTGATCATTTTAGTATATAAAAATTCTGAAACTCTTTCATTTAGCTCATAAAGTTTGAGAATTGTGATTAGCGAAGCTTATAAAATGAAATGGAGCTGTATATATTAACATTTATAACTCTGTGTATTAACTTTTTACTGGCTAATTAACTTTTCATTAACTGGAAGTTTAAAAGTATCACAAAGAGTACAAATTTGAACATAACCTGCATATCTTGAAGGTAGGGATGTTTTCAGTATATAGTACTGAGTTTAGAATAAAGAAAGTATACCAAAAAATTTGAGATTTGAAAAAAAAATTGGGCACTTCCTACTGTTGGAAAGTGAATCAAACTATGAATAAGGAAAAAGCAAAAAATTAAAACTAAAAACAAGTGTCATACATTGCAAACCAATAGTTGGAAGGATAATGTATATCATCAATTAATCATGCAATCCATTCAGCCTCAAAATTATGTGCCCTTTCCTTAAAACAACACATATCCATTATGTAAGATTTTATAATTTCCATATATTTATAACATCCTGAAACCCATTAAACATATCTTCAGATATTCCATTTACAAAATTTTCTTTGGGACTAAAAGTAAACTATGAACTTATTAAAAACATGTTATTAAAAACTCATTTTATGGTATTGGCAAAAATTCAATTTAAACCAAAATGGCTAAAAATAATATCAACTGAGTTACAAAATGTCTTCATTACAAGATCCCCATACTAAGCAATACTATCAGAAATGCACTGATTTAAAAACAGAATGGCAAAGAGAAATGGGAAAAATCTGAAACGAATTCTGACAAAAGCAGCACAAGAATCTTAGGAATAAAGAGTAAATGGAATAGAAAAAGCAGACTATGAAATTGAGACAAAAAAAAAGGTACCAGAGATGACTCAATTCCAAGACAATAGAAGCAAAAATAGAGTACAAAAGAAACAGTGCAATTATAAAACAAAAGGAAAAAAACATAGAGAGAGAGAGAGATGAAACAATTTTGTAACTGAACTAGAAAAGGATGTAACCAGGCCACAACCAAAAACCTATAAAATACATGAACAAAGAAATAAAAGAAAAATTTATTATTATTGTTTAGGGCATCTCCATGCAGTCCGGAGACTTATCGCGTGAGACCCAAATCAACCATCATACCTTTTCAAGAATTAATTCACCATCAGGGAACTCGCAATCAGTTCTGGCAATCCATTCCGCTTACCACTCTCCGTGCAAAATATCTGGTCCACACACCCCTACTAGCCACACTCTTACATAACTTCCATGGATGGCCCCTAGTTTTCTGACTACTTGTCGTTATCATAATCAAATTCCTGACATGTACCCTTGAGGGGTGTACAGGATATGATAGTACTACATGAAAAATTTACATCATTACTAACTTCCTATCTACAATTTTCCTCCAAATCAATCTATTATCTGTCAGATCTTATATTTCTATCTTCTAAGGCACTTTGTACTGTATCAATCCACCTATATCTTGGTCTTCTCCTGGGTCGTTTTCCTGCCAACCTGGCAGAGAACACTTGTTTTGCTAATCGTTCCTCACCCATTCTGTTCAACTGACCATACCACCTGAGATTAGCTCTGCTAACACATTCCTGGATGCTAACAATGTTGAGTTCTTTCCTAATATCCTAATTTTTAATATAATATTGCCATTGATGCGACCTGTTCACACCCCTAATCTTTCTCAGTACTCTAATATCTGTGGTCTCATATTGAAAAGTTTCACTTGCATCAATTTTATAAAACCCCTTTAATATCTTAAAAGTTTCTGTCATGTCCCCCTCTTTTACGCCTATCAACTAAACTTTGTAACCTATAAATCTTCAATCTATCCTTGTAGGGAGTATTCCCCAGACCTATAACCATCTTGGTCAGTCATCTCTCTGATCGTTTTGACCACCTCCTAATCCCCAAGAAACCCAAGTGACCAAATCTGTGAACAGTAGTCAAGAAGTGGCTGAATCATAGTTTTATAAAGAGGGATAATAACTTCTTTATCTTTACTTGTTAGTATATTTTTCATCTTCCAAGTAATTCGTTGAGCTGTTTTACCAACTTTTGCACTATGCCCTCTGAACTTGAATTCCTTGTCTATTATCCCCAAATCCCTAGTCTCATCAGTTTCCTGCAAACCAATACTATCAATATGACACACCACATGCAACCTTTTCAACCTGAAGTGCATAACCTTACATTTTGCAACATTAAATTGCCAATCATTATCTTTTGCCCACAATGCTAATTTATTTAAATCACCCTGCAGGATATCTGAGATCCCCAGTTTAGTATCATCAGCAAACAACTGAATATCCCCTTTTAAATCTTTTCCTATGTTATTGATATACAAATTAGAGAGTAGTGGCCCTAGTACTGAACTCTGAGGTACTCCACTAGTCACCATCATTCTCCTAGACTCCAATTCACCAGATACTTCTCTCGTGTCTGTCAGTCAACCATTCCTCTATCCATGCTACTAGCCTCATATCCATTCCCTTCCTCTGTAGTTTTTTGTAATAGTTATTATAGTAATAGTAAATGTGGTATTCTGTCAAATGCTTTTGGTAAAGTCAAGCAGTATCACAGTGTAGTGATTTCCTTTAGCCACTTCTGCCGTTACTTTATTAATAAATGTAAATAAATTCTACGACAGGACCTACTTTCTACAAAGCCATGCTGCCCACTATAGAGTATCACATCCCTATCCCCCACTGTTGTATTTTAGCTTTCACCAACTTTTTCAATACTTTAACAACCACTCTCGATATATTAATTGGTCTGTAGTTTGCTACCTCTGTCTTGGAGCCACCTTTATGCAATGGTACTATCTTATCCTATTCCCACTCCCTTGGGACCTTACCAGAGATGAGACTTAAATTGAACAGCTTCGTCAGAAGCAATGATAATTCTCTTGCACATTATGTAGTACATGGGTGATATGCCATCCAGTCCCACTGCTGTGTTCACACTCATATTTTTTAATATGCTTGAACATCTGTTCATCTACCTCAGTGTTGATATGCATCTCTCTAACATCTGCAACTGTAAAATCACCACCTGGATGATATGCCTTTGCAAAATGATCACTCAGCAACTCAACTATTTCTTTTGGTTCCAGTCACCTTCCTACCATGAGCATTGTTTAAATCATTTTCCTCTTACTTGCTACATAATGAAAAAAACTCTCTTGGCTTTACTTTGGCCTGTTTGGCTAATTCTCTCTCATAATCTGATTTGGCTTTCCTTACCATACCAGTCACCCTCCTTGCTTGCATTTTGTACTGCTCATGGATATGCTGTTCAATTTTTTCTTTATATTTCCTCCACAATGTTTTCTTTTTTTGTAGTTCTTGCTTTATATACCTACTCATCCACTTAATTCCAACTTGGTTTATCCTCCTGATCTTGGGTATGCAGTCTGATACTTGCCATGCACTACTGGCATTCTTCCTTATAACTTTTCAAGCCACGGCACTGTTCCAAGATGACTCCTGAGTCTCTCATAATCACCAGCCTTATAACTGAACAATCACCAGCTTTATAACTGAACATAAACCCCTTCTTGACAGAGAACTCCACGTGTTGGCAACTTCCCAGAACAAGACCGCATGGTCACTATCCTCAGTTGGAGGCAGAGTGTCTACCTTGGTTATGGATACATCTTCTAGTGCTATTATCAGATCCAACATCCTCAAACCTCTTGTCCCCTCTATAATATGTTGTTTTATATAATTATCTCTTAGCAACTTTATAAATCCCACTTCTGTCTTGCTATTCCCCCTTTCCTCCCTCTAGTCTATGTCCTCCCATAGTTAATCTCCCATAATAATTGTTTGGCCTACACTCATTCTGCTCTGCTGATTTGCCGATACATGGCATCTTCCTGTGGACCCCCCCCCCCCCCCCCGGTCTATAGCAGCACCCAATAACGTATTTTGTCCTGTTTGCCTCTATCTCACACCAGACAGCCTGAAATGAACCATCCCCCTCAGATCTAATATCCTCGTTAATTTCTAATTTTGTTGGTTTGTAATTCTGCAGCTGTCATCAGCAATATTCCACCTCCTGTTCCCTATGTTCTTCCTGAAAATACAACACCCTTCACATTCTATCCTTGTAATTATATCATTTTCAGTCAACCAGGTCTCAGTGCTGCCTATAAATTTTGGCCAAGTTGAGCTTAAAAATGCCTGAAATTCCTCACCTTTATTCCCAATACCTCTTGCATTCGTGTACATGCATTTCAACTTCCCTTTGTACCCATAGTTATACAGATTTCATCCTCCTTAATATCTCTAGTTTCCCGGGTTTTTGCACTACCACACTCTTACTAAATAACACTTTCTCCAAACATCTAACTCCAAAATCATTTAAATGCAGTCTGTAAGGCATATACGAGTCCTTTTGTCCATCAAACTCGCTCCATGCATCAATAAACTGCACATCATTCCTTCTGCACAATCTTTTCTTTGGCCATCATGGTCCTCCTTCTCAGTTCTGTCCTATCATACTCACAATCTTTACTTTCTTGCTCTTCATTTTTGCTTCCAACAACTATTTCATATCTTCTTTCATTTGCATATTTTTCACCTTTCAAATCATTTGTGCCTGCCAATACAATCAACTTGTTCACTCCATTCTTCTGCATGCTTATAGCATCATTAACATCCTTTCCTCTGTTCTTCTAGTAGTTTGTCCTCTACGGTGCTGTTTAGTTTCTCTTTTAATATTCCTGCTTATATTTTGACTTTATTTAAAATACAATGAATACAAACAATAGATTTAGAAAAAAATGGATAGCTTTTTTTTTTCAAAATATCTGGACTGAAAAGAAGCAAATTTTTATACAACAAAAAATGATTTAACAGAAAATATTACAATGTCAGAACTTAAAAAATACAATAAATAGATGAAAAATAGAAAAACATTAGGTGAATATAAACATGGAACTGTACAAAAAAATGGTGAAAATTTAATAGACTTCTGAAATTCTTGAACATGGTCTGTTCAAGAAAAATCTCTAGAAAAACTCTAGACTGTTGGAAAAAAGTACTGTTTATACCAATTTATGAAAAAGGAAATAAAGATGACTGCAATAACTATAGGTGAATTGGTCTGATAAATGGGGCACAAAATATATGCAGGAATATTAAAAGAGAAACTAAACAGTACTGTGGAAGACAAACTACTAGAAGAACAGAATGGATTCCGATCTTGCATATGCTTAATTTTCACTATAAAAATATTAATTGAAAAGCCAAGAGAATTTCAGAAAGAAACACACAGTGGTCTTTGCTGCTTATGAAAAAGAAGCTTTTGATAATATTAATAGATAAAAGTTATCTAAAATATTAACTGATCTAAATATACCAAACCTACTCGTACAGTCTATACAAGAAATATACACAAGAAATAAAATAGTCAAATCAGAACAAATTATCAGAATGGAAAGACATATCAAGAGGAGTACAGCAAGGATGTACCCTCTCACCTCTGCTTTTTAATATATATAAAATAAAATTACAACAATCAGGAAACAGCATAACCCATTTGGTATATAAATAAACTCACAAATAAAGACAGATACACTATTATTTGCAGATGATCAAATTGTATTAGCTACATTAGAAGATGGTCTACAGAGATCAGTAAAATCGTTAAATGAAATTTCAGAACAATATAATATGAGAATATTAAAAGTAAAGACAAAAATAATGGCTTTCAAAGAAGGAAAACGAAGTAAAATAGTAATAGGTAATAAAATATTACAAGTAAATTAAGATACCTGGAATGTGACATCATATGAAGATGAAAAAATATAGACATTCAAATATGAAGTTTTGTTATAGTAAATATATTTAATCCATCCTTGGTTAAAAAAAAAAAGAGGTCAGAATATATAACATTCTGTCAAAAGCAACATTATTATGTATGGAAGTGAAACATGGACCATAAAAACAAATGAAAAATGGGTACTCAAGCAGCAGCTGAAATGAAGTTTCTGAGAAAAACAGCTGGATATACTAAGTGGGACCATAAAACAAATGAAGAAATTTTATAATCCCTGTATATAAAACCAATTAACCACTATATAAGTAAATATAAACAAAAACAGAACATCTATATCAAATGGCCAAATAAATGGAAAAGAAGAATTGCAAGACCAAGAAAGTGATGGCGTGAGATCAGAACAGGCCACTTGACCTAAAATCCACAATAGGAAGAAGACTTTTTAAAACACAAAAGCGTTATAATGATCTGGCATAATGTGGTTTACAAATTTAGTTAATCTCTATCCAGTACCTCCTATTTTATTGTACAATGAAACCTGTGGAGAATTCATGACTAAACAAACGCACGTAATAAGTTTTAATAAGTAAATATTTCATCCTAAGTATCTTAGGACATCGTCAGTACAGTTAATTCAAACAATACTAGGAATAACATACAGTTAGCATGCATGATTACAATGGAATTTCAATATGTGTGTAGTAGCTTATAAAATTCAATTAAAATATCTCGAGGTGGGGGGGGAGGATTACATTAAAATAACATATATAAAAATTATTTTACAAAGTTTTGTATGACAATTTCCCATACTTTAGTCATTACGGTTTAGATTTAGTCTGTGAAGTAGGGCTTAAGCACTTTCTTTATATAAACGTTCATGTTTATATAAAGATCTATGTAGAAGTTTGGTCTTTTCCCAATGGATTCTATGGTTTGGGTTTTAAACTTCATGTTGTGCGAGGCCAAATTTCTGCAGTTTGATAAGACGGATACGGTCTCGATGTTCCGAAATGCGTTTATGAACAGATCTACCTGTCTATCCATCATCATCATCAAATTCCTGCCATGTACCCTCAAGGGGTGTACAGGATATGATAGTACTACATGAAAAAATTACATCATTACTAACTTCCTATCTACAATTTTCCTCCAAATCAGTCTGTTACTTGTCAAGACTCCAACATTATCAGATCTTATATTCCTATCGTCTAAAGCACTTTGTACCGTATCAATCCACCTATATCTTGGTCTTCCTCTGGGTCATTTTCCTGCCAACCTGGCAGAGAACACTTGTTTTGCTAATCTTTCCTCTCCCATTCTATTTAGGTGACCATACCATCTGAGATTAGCTCTGCTAACGCATTCCTGGATGCTGACAATGTCAAGTTCTTTCCTAATATCCTCATTTTTAATATGATATTGCCATTGATGCCATCTGTTCACGCCTCTAATCTTTCTCAGGACTCTCATATCTGCGGTCTCTAGTCTTTGGTCAAGTGTTTTACTTCTGACCCAGCTCTCAGATCCATAAGTTAAAATTGGTTTGAACACAGTCTTGTATACAGCTAATTTAGTGTTCCGACTAATTTCTTTCTTATTCCATATGAATTTATTCAATTGACTTCCCACGATACCAGCTTTGCTGATTCTGTTGTCTATTTCTATATTTAGTTTACCATCTTCAGTAAAAATTGTGCCTAAGTAGCTGAAATGTTTTACTTGTTCCACAGGTTCTCCATTCACAACACAGTTGACATTATCAATGATTCTGCCTGTTTTCATTGTCTTTGTCTTTTTATTGCTGACCTTCATACCATATCTATTACAACAGCTATTCAATTTAGTCAGAGAATCTTGCAGACTTGTAGCGGATTTATTTAAAGTATAACATCATCCGCATAAAGCAAAGAGCTGACATTAACATCTCCAATTTTGATATCAGGTTTAATACCACATTCCTTCATAATGTGATCCATATAGATAATGAATAACAGAGGGGATAATGTACATCCTTGTCTCACACCAGATTTAACATTAAACCATCTTCCTGTACTTCCTTCAATTCTATGGTTGATTGGTTTGTAGGTAGTAAGTTTGTATTTCTTCATAATTTTTGAAAGACGTTCGGAGATGCCTTTGACATAAGGTATGGGAATCCTATGGGCATGTTCTTGTCTAGGTTGATGTATGGGGAAGTGACTGATGATTTTTTGAGTTGAGATTGTATCCATTTAGTATGGCTGTATTTTTGATTATTTCCAATTCTTGGTTTAGAGATTCTTCAGAGGAGCAGAATCTGTGTGCTCTCGTTACTAATAATTTAATGATGCCAAATTTTTGAGATGGATGATGAGCAGAAGAATTGTGAATGTAGCAATCTGAAAATGTCTGCTTGCGATAGAAATGGAAATGGTACCATCTTTTTTTCTGGATGTGTAAATCCAGAAAGGAGATACCCTGTGGAGATTCTTTTTCTAGCATAAATAAATTTGATGTGAGGATGAAGGTTTATTTTATCTAGAAACAGGTGTAGTTCTTGTTCGGAATGACCCCAGACAGCAAAGACGTCATCGACATATCGTAGCCAACCCTCCACACACACACAGATATATTTTAATTCTATAACACACTACTTTAGGATGAAATATTTACTTATTAAAACTTATTACTGTGGTTATTACGTGTGTCTGTTTAGTCAGTACCTCCTATGTCCACCATTTGTTCTTTAACGTCATGCTTAAGAGTATACCACAATTATAATATCTTTATACCAGCCTACTTACATTATTATTGCTGCACAGATATCTCTCTGGATATGCCCAATAGTGTATACCAGCCTACTTACATTATTATTGCTGCACAGATATCTCTCTGGATATGCCCAATAGTGTAATTGGAAGAATGATGGCAAGTTGTGCCATTTGGTTGGAAAAAGCCTAAGTTTGATGAGAGGAATCTTTATATGGGTTTTTTAAATTGAAGGTGAGTTAGCCGATCTCATATGGAGGTAGCAGGGATTTTTTCTCATAGAAACTCCAGGTTTTTAATTTCTTGTACAGTAGCAGTTTCTGTGTAGTTGGTAGATTAAATTGTGGAGACGGAGTTGTAGAGTGCCCTCCTTTGATGAGTCCTTGGAGGTGTCACATAAAATTGATAATAATAATCTCCATGGAATCGGAAGACTCATCACCAACGATCCACACCTAATCTTCATATTAACAATAGTTATCATGCCATTCCTTAAATTCGTTCATGGTCAGAGCACTTACAACTAATTCTGGCAATCCATTTCACTTATTCACCACTCTACCAGCAAAAAATCTTGCCTATACATACATACATACTTGCTAATGATACTCTTATATAACTTCCAGGAGCAATCCTTATTCTGTTTAACATGTATTGAAAATTTTCTTTTGTCAATCTCATAGAATTCCTTTAATAGCTTATAAGTTTCTGTCATGTCTCCTTTTTTCTGCCTATAAACTTTGCAATCCACACACCTTTAGCCAGTCCTCATAGGGAGCATTCTATAGACCTGTCACAAGCTTGGTGACTTGTCTCTGAATCCTATCCATCACCTTATTGATCCTTCTCCCCCCCCCCCCAAAAAAAAACAACAACAACCAAGTGACCAAATATGTGCATGATAGTTGAGATGCATTCAAGTTTCACAGAACACGATATGCTCTGTGAACTTCACCTCCCTGTTCCTGTCCACCATTTTTCCAAAGTCCCATTAATCTAATGCAATCCAGTAGCATCAGTGTGATACAAAGTATGTAACCTTTTCAGCCCAAAGTGGATAATCTTACATTTTGCAATATTAAATTGATAATTATTATCCTTTGCCCATAATGCCAATTTATTTAAATTATCCTGCAGGTTTTCTACATCACCTTTATTAGTTATTGTCTTCAGAAGTCTTGCACCATTTGGAAACAATTGAATCTTCAATATATAATAATCTTTAAACAATTGATTATGTAATTTTTTTTTTTTACTGATATAAGAAATGCTGCTAAGTAATCTTGCAAAGTGGTGTGAATAAATGAATTTTCTTTTCAAATTAGGTATGGACATTACGTACAAGGAACTGGGTCTGTTCTTCAAATGAATACCAGGATTGAGGTATATTATCTGACTAAATATTTTACAATTACATTTTGATTTTAATGGTTATGCAAGTAAATTTATTATTATCTGTCAGGTATCTCCATAGACCTTTGTTGGAAACCTCTTCTAGACATCACTCGTCATATCTTCTGGAATGCATTCACTGAAGAAACACTCCCAGTATTCCTTTTGCTTACCACATGCCGTGATATAAAAACTAACATTTCACATGCTTGTTGACATAATTTCTTACTCAGCTTCCAGAATTAACCCCTTTTTCTCTTCTCGCCTGCCAAACTTTGAAAAATATCTCCTTCATAAGTACTATAAAATATCCTTGGTAATTTCTATGTTTCTGCCCTATTCCTCCTTCATCTGCTTACCAGATTTGGAAGCCTGTGCTCCTTCACTGTGTTCTCATAATCAGACATTCTGCAGATCTAATATTATTTTAGTTGCCTTCCTCTAGATTTCTATGTTATCTTCTTATCCTCATCAAAATATCTGATATTTAAGTCTGGTATAAATTCTATGTGGAGACTGTTGATCAGTTATTTTATTATGGTTAAACATCTACCAGTTTTATATACACATCAGTCTTTTTAAAGTGTGCTCCACAGCCCGACAGTGGGCTGCAGATTTTTGTGGTGGGCCATGATATTAAAAGATCCAAAGAACATTTATGGAGTGAATGTGTGTAGAAAATGTAAGGAAAATGAGGAATTAAAGTGTATTTCAGGTCGTGAGTGTGATAGTTTTGTCAAATTTCAGAATGAAGATAATAGCGATATGATAAGAAATTGCAAGGTTGTACCAGAGAACTGTGAGGGCATGAATGTAGAAAGTGTGAATGATGGTATTAATACAGAGGAAATTAATGGTTTAACAGTTAATAAAAAAGATGAGATAGATGCGATGAGTGAGATCGCGCTGTTGAGCAGAGCGATACATAGAGCAAAACGGCAGCTAGAGCATATGCACAAATGTCTACCGAGTGTACCAGCCAATAATAAAAAGTATGATAGGAAAAATAAGAGTATGTTTGTGAACGTAAACAAAATGAAGGAGTGAGTGCTATATGGAGATTTGCTAGTACGAGGATGTGTAGAGAATTTGACAAAATTGTACCAACCTGGTGCGACCATCAAGGACGTAAGCGAGTCTATTAGAGAGCAAAAGGAAAGGGTGAAAGAAATGATAGTTGTCGCAGGTACGAATGATTTGAAAGGAGATAAAATGGAAATGATAGAGGACCTGAATGAATTGTTTGAGGTAGCAAAAGAAAAGAGTGAGAGAGTTAGGATGATTAGTCTTTTTCTGCGGTACGACAGTGAAGTGCTTAGAAGGAGGGCCATAATTGCAAATGACTTTATGCGTGGGTTATGCATGACGAGTGGTGTGGAATTTGTGGATGTGTGGAGTGAGTTCGATGGGTGAAAGGATCTATATAAGATGGATGGTTTGCATTTGAATAGATTCGGTGTAAGGAGACTTGAAAAAGTGTTGTTGAATGAAGTAGATGTGCAGAATCAGGGAAACTAGATTTATTAAAGTGGGGGGAGTAAATATGCAGACCTTAGGGAGGCAGTTGAGTGTATGAATGAGTATAATATGCCCAAGCGAATAAGGACAACAAATCAGAATGGGATAGTTAGTATATAAGGCATCAGGTTGGGGTGGGGCTAACGGGGGTCTTCAATTCATGTACACTAATGCTAGGAGTATTAGGAACAAGAAGGAAGAATTTTTGGCCTTGGCTGGCACTTCCAGACCACAGGTTATTGGCATTAGTGAAACATGGCTGACTGTAGATGATATAGCTAGTGGGATTGAATGTGGTGGGTATAGTGTGTTCAGGAATGACAGGGAGAATAAAATGGGGGGAAGAGTATTGTTGATGATAGCTGATGAGCTACAGCCAAGGAGAATAGAAGTTGAATTGCAGGATAGAGAAAAAAGCACATTTGAGGCCATTTGGTGTGAGATTGTGGCTAGTAGAACAAAATATACAATTGGGTGCTGCTATAGACCAGGTGATGGAAAAGATGGTGGAGATAGTATGCACAAGCAAATAAAAGAAATGAGTGGAAGGAGGGTAATTATTATGGGAGATTTCAACTATGGTAGCATTGATTGGAGTGAGGAGAGGACACACGGGAGGAAGGAATTGGATTTTATGCGGTTATTAAGGGATAACTATCTGCGACAGCATGTAATGGAAAATACTAGGGGTCAGAGAGTGCTTGACCTAGTAATTGCATCTGAGGATTTGGCTGTAACTAATATGACCACATTGCCACCAATTGGTGAGAGTGATCATAGGGTCTTGACTTGGGAGGTGGCTAAAGGTGTGGAATTTACAATTAAGACGGGATATATGTGGAATTATCAGGCTGGTAAGCATGACAAGCTTAAGAGTTTGATTGATTCAGTGCCATGGCATGTAAAACTGCAAGGGCTAGAAGTTGATAGTGCATGGGAGGCAGTGATAAGACCTCATGAAGCAATGGCTGACTGTATACCTAGAGTCCGAATAATAAATCAAGTGGGGTTAAATGGATGAATAACACCATTAAGCTTGAGCTGCAAAAAATAGAAACAACTATGGAGGGAATTTAAGGAGAAAGGTGACCGGCAGGCACATGAATGGTATAAAGTGCAGGCCAGAAGGGTAATGAGTGTGGTAAGAAAAGCAAAAAATGATTATGAAAGAACATTGGCCATGCAGGCTAAAGAGAATCCTAAACAGTTTTTTCGATATGTTGCAAGTAAAAGAAAAAACGTATATGGCAGAATGATTTTAAAGAATGCCGATGGTAGGGAGGTAAATGAATCAGTTGATATAGTTGAGTTACTGAGCGAGCACTTTGCAAGAATATATCATCCAAGTGGTGACATTGCAGATGTGAATGAACCAATAGATTATACGGGAATTGTAGTGAATGAAGTGGGGTGAGTAGTCTATTGCAAAACCTCAATATCAATACATCTGTGGGATTGGATGGTATACCAGCTCGTGTCATACGTGAAGCGGCTAAAGAATTGTCAGTACCCTTGCTATTTTGTTTAATTTGAGTCTCGGGTCTGGGTTAGTCCCGAGGGGGTGGAAGGAGGGGAAAATTTCAATTTCATTGAAAACTCAATTTCAATGCAAGTCTTTTTAGCTTATGTATTTTAAACATACACAAACATTAAACTGTAATACTGATTTTATACAGACTAAATTGTAATCAAGTAAATGCTTCATTAAAAATTAGCACTACATGTAAACACGATGTATTAGCCTTGCATGACTACTATATATGAACAACAAATCAATTGTGCATTTTTACACAATATAAATGCACTAACAACAGAAAATAGTAATTTGAAACAGAATATTTATGCTGGCCTGGTTGGCTGAGTGGTCAGTGTATCTGCTCTCCAGTCAAAAGGCCGCAAGTTCGTATCCCACTCTGGGCATGGATGTTTGTGATCGTCTCTGAAAATACTAGTGGTGGTGGGTGGTAGATTGCGTTGGTGTAGTTGTGGTTCGTTGTAGTTGGTGGATTGAGTGGTGGAGACAGAGTTGTAAAGCCCTCCCTCGATGAGTCTTTGGACTCCCTGGAGTTGTTATGTAGTAATAATAATATTTAAGTTAACTTTAATTTACATAAACAGAATTCTGTAGAACATCTGTATGGATGTGCTGATGATCTACACCATTCCTATCCTGATTTTATTCCACAATTTTGTACTTAGGGACGATATATGAAGGCTCATTAATAGTAGAAAATATGAGACTAGTGGGCCTCTGAGTTATTTGCTTTGTCCCAGTGGGCCATGATGAAAAGTTTGAGAAACGCTGATATACGTTATTGTACAATTCATTAGGAGAGCAGAGTTAAAAAGCAACCAAATTAACAGAAACTATAACAGAATATTTGGATGTTGTGGGGATGACCAACAATGGTGAGTACATGCAATTTTGTATTATTATGGGATAGCTGTGTTATAAGTGCATCTGAGACCTCCTCCATGTAGTTCTGCACTCACCAAGTTTTTCTAGATTTTACATTTTTGTGATATTATATTAAGTGTGTATGTGTGTAAAAAAGAAAAAACACCAAGTTCGGAAATTTCTTCTCTTTTCATGCTACACTTCTCTTCTTTTTTTATCCATTCATTTCTTTCATGTCTCTTTTCATTTAATAGAGCAGTCAGGAGGAGTGAGTTCAGTTGGAAACTGAGTTCGGATCTCATCTATGATGAGATTTCAGTTTTTTTTTATTTATTTTATTATTTTATATATTATATAAGGACCTTTCATCTGAAGGTAAATTGGCCAGCCTTGTATAGAGATAATGTAACTTTTTCTTCTTGAGGATCCAGGTCTTTAATTTCACAAAACAGATAAATCCAATTAGAGAAAGAACATGCAAGTAATAAACATAATAATATACTGGCCTCAGTGTTCTTAGTTACTTCATCTGGAATTCCACCCAGTTTCAGTCGCATATCGTTTCTTGTGCTTTTTAATTTATTTGAGTCTTCTGTTTTCCATTCTTTAATCTTTGTGCAGCCTTCATTTCTATATATGAAGGATGCACAAATTTCATTTCAAGCTATGAATTTTAATTTGCATTCTTTCTTGCACATCTCTGCACATTCCACATCCTACCACTGCAAATCACTTCAACTGTCCTAGTAAGTACGGAAATAATAAATAAAACTGTGTATTCTTTCAGTACGTTTCCTTTCTACCATCGATTGCTCATGCTTTTCTAATGAATACATTTTGCGAACATTAAATCAATGAAATATGATTAAATTCAAGTATTGCTCCTTGAAAGAAATAACAGAAATACTAAAGCTTTGCTCAAGTATTCTGCAGAACCCTTTTTTTTTTAATGTATGTATTATATTTTCTTTGTTATTTTCATTGTTCAGCACTATACTACTACTGCATTATAAAATTCATTTGTATTTTCATGTTGCATTTTTTTTGTTGCTGTTAACTGTTTTTCTGTATTAATCGTGCATGTATTTACAAAAGTAAGAATATGCATGTTTCTTTGTTCTTGATATTATTCATTAATCATGTTTATCTACAAAAATTAGCACAAAGTTCTCTTTTTTTTTAATAAAAAAAATGACAATGCCACTTACAACAAAAGATTTATAAACCTAGCACATTAGTAATGCAAGGGATGATCGGGACTATGGATTAGATGATCTGGCACCATACTGTGTAAATAATACAGGACTTTACAAGCCACTTCTCACTTCTAATAAGCAGAGGGATATAGTCTTACACTGTAATACAAAAATCATCTAATACCTAAAGCCATTATAGCATGTCCTTGGTTCTTTGTTGAGGAAGCTATGTGAGTGAATTATGTTAGTAGGTTCTTTAATACAATGTGAAGGGAAGTTTTCTTCAAAATAGAGCATGATAATTTTATCCCAACTGATGACATAATTTATGTTAGAATAAAGAGTCTTGAATACATAAGTTTCTGTGGTTTAGCATTTCTGCAGAAAATTTTTGGTATTGAGACCACATGTTTTTAGACATAACAAATTTAATAAACTAAATAATATAACCTTGCAAGTTATGTAAGTAGTCAAACTTACATCATCAGGCTAACAGAAAAGCTTAGGTGTTGGCGGTTATTCATGACTTTTGAAAGTTTATTTTTCACTTGGTTAGACTATAATAAATTTAGTTTAATCATTTATCCAAGTGTGAGCAAACAAAGTTTGCGAATGAAAATATCTTCAGGACTGGGGTAAGGTAGTACAATACCGGGCAACTCGTAGCAAAGGTGGACCAAGCTAACCTCCTATCTCAGTATCTCTCATAATGCAAAACACATCTCCTTGCAGATATGTATAATGTTATGCATTAAGGGAAGGGCCACTACCCGGACTAGTTTCGACCTTTATTGAAGTCTCTTCGGTGGGAGCCAGGCCCAGAAGTGGAGATACCAGGCAGAAGCAATGAAAAGGTCATCTTTACCTATAGGAGTTGCCAAAAGGTGTGTCACCTTTTTATTAAATTACTCTGAATTTAGAGAAAGATGTTGAAAGTTTATTTTTCACTTGGTTAGACTATAATAAATTTAGTTTAATCCTTTATAGCTTGGTCCACCTTTGCTATGAGTTGCCTGGTGTTGTACTACCTTACCCCAGTCCTGATGATATTTTCAGGGGCAAACTTTGTTTGCTCACACTTGGATAAAGGATTAAACTAATTTATTTAAATTAAGGGGATATTAAATCCCACATTGTTTTAAAACCGAATAAGAAACTCAAAGATTGGAATCAAAGAGCCAAATATAGTATACACAATATGTTGTACTACCTTACCCCAGTCCTGAAGATATTTTTAGGTGCAAACTTTGTTTGCTCACACTTGGATAATATCCCCTTAATTTAAATAATGTTTACATTGCCGAAATGAAGCCTATTGGCTCTTTATTTTAAATAATTTATGGGTGCACATTTTTGACAACTTCTATTTAGCAGAGTATATAATTTCTTTTTGCTATACCCTTAGTAATATTTTGGTCTAGCTACTCACTGATGAGATCTCAATAAAGATCGAAACTGGTCTGGGTAGTAACCTCCCACTGTAATGTATAACATCACCCATCTCCTATGAGATGGGTTTTACATTATGGAAAATACTAAGAATAGCGATCAGAACTTTCGCCACCTTTGCTACGAGTTGCCCTAGTTTGTACTACGTACCTTGAACTACGTGCTTTAGCTTACGCTAGTAGTCGCCGATACTTTTATCGTTTCTATATTCGGCGTGAAACTGTTTGATTCCAATCTTTGAGTTTCTTATTCGGTTTTAAAACAATGTGGGATTTAATATCCCCTGAATTTAAATAATGTTTACATCGCCAAAATGAAGCCTATTGGCTCTTTATTTTAAATAAAAGGATTAAACTAAATTTATTATAGTCTAACCAAGTGAAAAATAAACTTTCAACATCTTTCTCTAAATCCAGAGTAATTTAATAAAAAGGTGGCACACCTTTTGGCAACTCCTATAGGTAAAGATGACCTCGGCATTGCTTCTGCCTGGTATCTCCACTTCTGAGCCTGGCTCCCACTGAAGAGACCTCAATAAAGGTCGAAACTAGTCTGGGTAGTGACTCTTCCCTTAATGCATAACATTATACATATCCGCAAGGAGATGTGTTTTGCATTATGGGAGATACTGAGATGGGAGTGATGTTAGCTTGGTCCACCTTTGCTATGAGTTGCCTGGTGTTGTACTACCTTACCCCCAATCCTGAAGATATTTTCAGGCGCAAACTTTGTTTGCTCACACTTGGTTAAAGGATTAAATTAAATTTATTATATTATTCATGACTTATTTTACACAAAGTAACTTTGCCGTCACGCCCAAACAAATTCCTAAACTAGAAATTATGATAAAAGTAGAATGAGGTATCCATGATCTTCTGCCGGCGGCAATGGCCAATAACGTGCGACTAGATATAGCAAGTATTCTAAACAAGGCTAGCCTCCAAAAAGCAATATTCCACTTAATCAAATACCTGCCCTAAAAAGTTATATAATAATTAAAATATTATTATTACAAAAGACGATAAAGGAAATGCAACAGTTATCATGAATCAAGAAGAGTACAACAGAAAAATGCAATATCTCCTATGTGACAGTTCCACTTATCAAATTATACATTGAGACCCTACGATGTCTAAAAAGAAAAAAGTCCGAAAATTACTGAAAAAAGCGACGTCATGGCCCAAAGAAATCATCAAGAAAATAAAACCAATTCATGTTAAACCACCCTGTATTTATGGATTACCAGACATCCACAAAACTAATATCCCCCTATGCCCCCATAGTCGATAGCACATAGTCCCACATATGAACTGGACCTGCATTGAGCCAAGTCACTTGCCCATAAAACTTTTTTGTAAAACAATTATGATCAGTATCTTGCCAAACTACTTGATCGCCTGAGTTTGTTGTATGGGATGCCAACCTTATGTCGTCTTCTTTTTTTGAAGATGGCATACGTGTTCAGACACGTGAATTTCCTAAGACTGCAGTCCACACACCTTCATTCCCTCAATAGGGAATGTTCCAACTCCCCATCTTGCTTGCTCACCTCTGAATTCTCTCCACCACTGCCTCATCTCCAAAAAACCCAGGACACAAGATCTGAGCACAGTAATTCAGGTGTAGACATATCAAGGCTTTATAAAGAAGAATAACAATTTCCTTATCTCTGCTTGTTAGTGTGTGCGTGTGTGTTCTCCAGTAGCCAAGTAATCTAACTACCTTAGCAATATGTCCTCTAAACTTCAAATCTGTCTACGCTTCCATATACTACTTTTTGATATCTGTCCAGCAGCCATCCTCTTATCCACATAAGTCTTATCCATCCCCATTTGTGTTTTTTAATAGCCAAGTAATCCTATGAACTACCTTAGCAGTTGTTCTGTAAACTTCAGCTCTCTGTCTACCACTATCCCTAAATCCCTAACTTCATCTATTTCCTGGAATACAGTTCCATCAATGTGGCACATAACTTAAACTGTTTATACCAAAATGTATAACTTCACATTTCTTCACATTAAACTGATATTCATTATCTTTTGCCCATACTGATAACCTATTTAAATCATCTTGAGCATCCTGCAAGCTCTCTACATCACCTTAATTCACTATGAAGGTGATGTGGAGAGCTTGCAGGATGCTTTGCATCATTGGCAAACAACTGAATATTTCCTTTATTTTCTATATCATTTATATACAAAATGATTTGAATAGGCTGGAAATTTGGGCAGACGAAAATGGCTATGAGTAAGTGTAAAGTTTATGCACTTTGGCATGATGAGATTTCCAGCAGCATATTATATCGGCAGGGTTATTGCTACAAGAAACTGAGGAGGCAAGGGATCGTGGCGTATTGGTGGATAGGGATTTGAAGTTCAAAGGTTGCATAGCAAACGTTGCAAATACAACTCAGAGGATAATTGCGATGTTGAAGTGAACCTTGACATCTAAGGATAAGGAAGTCATTTTGTCTCTTTATAAGGCTTTGATAAGACCTCACTTGGAATATTGTGTGCAGATTTGGTCTCTTGGATTCCAAGGAGATAAAGAAGCTGTGGAAAGGGTGCAAAGAAGAGTTACAAAAGATTATATCTAGATTATGGGATTTAGATTATGAGGACGGATTGCGAGTATGTGGATTGCAGACTCTGGTTAACAGGAGAAAGAGGGGTGATGTGATAGAGGCCTAGAAACTTTTGAATGGGTGTTATAGGATATTGTCTGAAATTTTTTGTTATATGGAAGGTGGGGAGAGTACATGGGGGGCATCCATGAAAGTTAAGTTTGTTCACAGTCAAGAAAGGGGTAAGAGCTAAGGTTCTCTGTCAGAGCAGTGAGTGAGTGGAATGGTTTGCCTTTAGGGGTAGTGAGTGCATCTAGTGTGAATGAATTGAAGGGAAGGTATGACAGCTGGTTTGCATGATTTATAGCCTCCTTCGAGTCCTTGACTGCCTGGAGGTCTCAGATAAGAATAATAAATTAAACAGTAGTGGTCCTAGCAAAGAACTTTGCAGCACACTACTAGTTACCAGCTTTTGCTTGGATCCTGCTTCTCTGTATACCACTTTTTGATATCTGTCCTGCAGCCATCCTCTTATCGACATAACCAATGTCCATCCTCATTTGTTCTAATTTGCATAACCAAGTTCCTTGTGGTATTCGGTCAAATGGCTTTGCAGAATATCATGTAACCATTTCCTTTATTCAACTCATCTGTCACTCTAATAGAGTTTATATATAATAATAGTTTCTAATGGTGTTAATTTTTCTTATGTCGCATTTCCATTGTCTGCTTTAACTATCACTATGCTTTTTCTTGTCATAATACTTTAAGAGCTGTCAACTCTAATTTCAGGATTTTTCTAGGTGGTAATTAATTTAGTTTTGAGTAATAAGCTGAAGTTTGAATGTGGATGAGGTCTGCAAAATCTCTTGGGAGATGGTATATTCCCTTTTCAGTGTGTAATATCCACTTTTAGAATGTCTGGAAACAATGCAAAATTAAAACCTCTTGCTAAGTTTCTTTTCAGTGCCAGATAAGACTTTGGAAGAAGGATTAATTACAATTTTCAAGTGATTAGATTTTTTTCCTTGTTGAAGCAAATTAAAATCCAAACATAGTAATAATTAAAGCACACAGAGGAAAAGGACACGCACAGTGGTTATGAACACAGATGAATACATAAGAAAAATGAACACCTTTACTAGAAGATTCCAACACTTATGTAGTCTTAGCCTGGGATCCACATGGCATACACATCATAAAAGTAATGACTTAAAATAGTTTCTTGATCTATGGATGTTGTTTCATCCAGTAACCTATTGTGGATTCCATAGGCAGTCCATCTTATAAAAACTTAAAACCTCAACATTTTTGTCTAACTTTTGACCTATGGAATTGTCATATGAAATTGTGCATATAAAGACAGATTGAGGGGAAATATGGTTTTCAAAGTTTGAGATGAGATATGATAGATGATACATGTTAAATTACATAATGAAATAAAGAATTTTTTAATATAATTCACCAATATTTCAAGATGAGTATCTCATCACATCATCAGAGTGAAACAAATAAACTATTGAAGTTACATGAAGCAAGAAAGGAAGAATTACACAAAGGTTAAAAAGTGCTATTAGAAAAAAACTTTGTGTATGCATTGACACATGCATATTGCACTTTGAAAGTAGAATGATTGGTGAGAGTTCAGGGTCACTGTTCACCAGAATATTCTGGATGTATCCATTTCAGTTATAATATTAAATAAGATTACAAATGAACAGTAATAATAAAATAATTATTACTTGAAAAAATTGAAACGTTTTGTACGAACTCCCCCCCCCCAAATTTTAATTGAATATCTGTAAATAATGTTTTTGTAATATTGTTTTTCTGTATTAGTTGTCTCGCATTTTTGCTGACCTTCTTAAGTTAGATTCTTGTGATCCTCAGAAAGTTGCCCTACTACAAGAATTAAAGTTGCGCTACTTTACTCCACAGGAAGTTGCAAATCTAATGTGCTTTCCCAAATCTTTCAGTAAGTAATTTGTCTTTATTAATTTTATATTCAATCAGTATTATGAATCTAATACACTTGTTGAAATACGAGGGGGGGGGGAGTCTGGAAAGCTCTGATACTAAAGCCAACAAAATTTTTTAAGTCCTGCCTAAATGATAGTAATAAAAACTTCCTGTTGCAGCTTATAGGATAGACAGCTACTTAACAAATGTTCTGGAAACAAGTTGCTCATGTGGTAAACCATACAGAAGCCAGAGCATTATTGCTGATGATCTAGTGCATGTGCTACTTCCTTGTTGGGCAGTTACATTTACACAGAGCTTATATGGCATGTTAATTGCAACTTTTTTTTTTTTTTTTGTAATTTTATTTGTAAAGTTAGCATCTGTGAAGTGTCTTGATGATATTGAATATCTCAAATGTAATTAGAATTGATTTCCAGTTTTTTTATATATATATATGTTAAAGATACCAAGCTATTTTAAACCTGGTTTTACTCCATTTCCCAAGTAAGCAAACAGACATACAAGTCAAGTTTGTGCCTGCAAGTGTTGCAAGTCTAGCTGACAATGCACGTAGTGCAAGATCAAGGCAACTCATGGTAAAAGTAGAATAAGCTCTGATCACTAATTTTAATATTTACCCTTAATGCAAAGCACATCTCCTGGAGGAGATGTATGATGCTTTGTATTAAAGGAAAGGGACCACTACCCAGACCGGTTTCGACCTTTATTGAGGTCTCATCAGTGGGAGCCTTACTTGGGAAATGGAGTAAAACCAGGTTTAAAATAGCTTCGTATCTTTAACTTTATTTTACCCAAGGTAAAATACTTTCTACATATATATATATATGTATATATATAGATTCTCATATGCATCTTTTTGCTTTACATAAATTGTGCTTTCTGTACCCAATAACTAGGATTTTGTTGTTGCTCTCTACCAAGCAATTTGTAATGTGCATGTTTCAAGCATAAATTATTAATAATTCGCTTGTCAGTAATGAAAGTATTCCTATTCACACCTGTTCTTTATATCCCTTATATTGCATTCTCACATGGCTCATTAATGGTAGTTCACTTATTTACACCTTTCAGTAATTCAAATATAAAAGCTATAGCATTTTCCTTAATTATTGTTTTTTTATATATCCTAAAACACACTTATTCATCCCCCCACCCCAATGCAGGTTGTCTGCCAATATGAAATGGTGGTGGGCATGGCATTTTCTCTTACCCAAACAGAAGGGTAGGATGGCAGTGAGAGACTTCTGATTGTCCTGTTAATGTGTGAATTACCAGTATTAAAGCTTATATGTGAACTACTTATATATATTAGTGTATTTAATAGTCTGAGACACAAAGAAAAAACTGATATACGGAGTAGGAAGTGATTGTCAGATATACAAAAATATTTTGGGAAAATTTGGAGAAAAGAGCAAAGCTAATAATAATGGCAAATATCTGTTGGATTTCTGCTCAGGACATGGACTGGTTATTACTAACACCATGTTCTAACATAAAAATGTGCACAAATTCACATGGAGAGAAGAGGCAAGGAATAAGAAAAGTCTCATTGACTATGTTATTGTTGATAGTGATGTTTTCTCCCTCATGCAGGATACCAGAGTGTACAGAGGATTTGAAATTGGAAGTGATCATTATTTAATCCTGAGCAGGATAAAATTGAATTTCATATTGAAAAGAATAACATGTAAGAAAGTTTTAAAGCAAATAAAAGTTGAGCAACTCTCAGATGTGAACTGTAGACTAAAATACATAAAGATTATTGGAGAAAAAATGAAAGAGTTTGAGAACAGGAACCAAACCTTGGAGATTCAGTGGCAAGCCTTGAAGAAAACCCTGATTGATTCAGCTAGAGAGGCATGTGGTGAAGTTGTCTGCAAGGATAGAAAAATTAGAACTCCATGGTGGACACAGGAAGTTAAAGAGGCAGTGAAGGAAAAGAAGAAAGCATATCAAAAGTTCCTGGCAAATAAGTCAGCTTGTGCTCTTAAAGAATACAGAGACAAATGTAAGAAAACTAAACACTGTGTAAAACTAGCTAATCAAAAGTCATGGGAGGACTTTGGCAGGAACATAGAAAATAAATATTAAAAAGGTGACAAAATATTCTGGAGGTTGTTGAAGAAGCTTAGGAATGGAGGAAAGAGTGCTGTAAAAGGAGTTAGAGATGATAAAGGTGACATGAAAACGGGAGACAAAGATATCTTTGAAGTATGGAGTAATTACTTTGAAAAACAGCTAAATGAAACAACCAGTGATGACAGCACAGTGGTAAAAAAACACTGACCAGGCATGCAGTAAAGAATACATATCCATGCTTGAAGTAGAAAAAGCCATCAAAGGCTTGAAATGTGAAAAGGCAGCATAAGTAGATGATATTTGACCAGAAATGCTGAAGTATGGTGGTATAAAAATTTTACAGTGGCTGCACTGCATAGTTCAGAAAGCCTGGACAGAGGGATGAATTCCCGATAATTGGAGTAGAGCTCTCATAGTACCCATATATATAAAAAGGGAAATAAAAGTGAATGTGAGAATTACAGAGATGTAATTCTCACATTCAGTGGGTATTCCTACTGAGTGTTCCTGGTAAGATATATGCAAGTATACTTGAGAAACGGTTGAGAAGAATTGTGGAAGAAAAGCTTGGTGAAGAACAAGCTGGATTCAGGTCAAATAGAGGCTATCAGGATCAGATCTTCACTTTTCGACATATAGTGGAGATATCATTGGAATATAACAAAGATCTGTATTTAAGTTTTGTTGATTGACAAGGTGCCAAGAGAGAAGCTATTCAATACGCTACAGTTATATGGTGTCAGTGGGGCATTATATCAAGCAATACTTGGTCTTTATTTGAGTTGTAAGTCAGCAGTTAGAATTGAAGGAAGTACAGGAAGATAGTTTAATGTTAAATCTGGTGTGAGACAAGGATGTACATTATCATCTCTGTTAATCATTATCTATATGGATCACATTATGAAGGAAAGTGGTATTAAACATGATATCAAAATTGGAGATGTTAATGTCAGCTCTTTGCTTTATGCGGATGATGTTATACTTCTAAAATATCCTCTACAAAATAAAATAAATCCTCTACAAGATTCACTGACTAAATTGAATAACTGTTGTAATAGATATGGTATATGAAGGTCAGCAATAAAAAAGACAATAAAAATAAGCAGAATCATTGAAAATGTCAAGTGTGTTGTGAATGGAGAACCTGTGGAACAAGTAAAACATTTCAGCTACTTAGGCTAGATTTTTACTGAAGTTGGTAAATTAAATATGGAAATAGACAACAGAATCAACAAAGCTGGTATGGTAGGAAGTGAATTGAATAAATTCATATCGAATAAGAGAGAAATTAGTCGGAACACTAAATTAGCTGTATACATGACTGTGTTCAAACCAGTTTTAACTTATGGATCTGAGAGCTGGGTCAGAAGTAAAACACTTGACCAAAGACTAGAGACCGCACATATGAGAGTCCTGAGAAAGATTACAGGCGTGAACAGATGGCATCAATGGCAATATATTAAAAATGAGGATATTAGGAAAGAACTTGACATTGTCTGCATCCAGAAATGCATTAGCAGAGCTAATCTCAGGTGGTATGGTCACTTAAACAGAATGGCCGTGGAAAGATTAGCAAAAGAAGTGTTCTCTGCCAGGTTGGCAGAAAACGACACAGAGGAAGACCAAGATATAGGTGGATCGATACAGTACAAAGTGCCTTAGAGGACAGAAATATAAGATCTGATAATGTTGGAGTCTTGATGAGTAACAGACTGATTTGGAGGAAAATTGTAGATAGGAAGTTAGTAATGATGTAAATTTTTCGTTTAGTACTATCATATCCTGTACACCCCTTGAGGGTACATGGCAGGAATTTGATGATGATGAAAATAGAAATTTTTTTTCCAAACGTCAGTTACTGATTAGTGATTCATCTTCTAGTTTATATAAATTGAAAAGTGTGCTTAACATAATATTTTTTAAAAGTAGTAATTATGGCTGAATAATGCTTGTTGTATTGGGTGGAAAAACACTGCCTGCACATTTGGATGTTCTAAATGTGGATGACTTGAAACAATGTACACTGCAACAGTGTGACTTGGTGCATTGTCAACAATTAATAAAACTTTGAAATCGAAAGTGTTTTTTGCTTCATATACGTTTCCACTTCTGTTACAAAGCAATTATTGAACCATTCAGTAAATATAGTTGTTAGCCATCCGCTGTACTGGCAGCTGTTTTAGATCTTTGCCTTTTAGAGCACATGGTCTCAGAAATCGATTTAATAGGATGGGGATTCAACATTCGATCCTGATGCATTGCTACAAAGTAACAACATTACTTGATCTTTGCTTGCTTTAAACCCACTTGCTTTTTTTCTCAGACTTTGCGATGAAAATTCGACTATGCATTTTCTTCCAATACAGTCCTGTTTCATCAGCATTAAAGAATTGATCGGGGCAATATCCACCATCTTCAATAATTTTGGCTAACTTCTATTGAAAATTTTTGGCGGCTGCTTCATCTACTGCTGCAACCTTGCCTGTAATCTTCATGTTATGAATTGCATTCCTTTTTAAAAACCCGATTAGCCATCCTTTGCTATCCAAAAATTCTTTATCAGCCTGGGAAGTAGAAGTAGATGGCTCCAATTTTTTCATCTGTTCATAAAGCCGAAGAGCTTTTTGTTTAATTAAATAACCGCTTATAGGAATTATTCTTTGAGTTAATCCTTCAATCCAAACGACGTTCCGTTTATTCTAATAAAGCATCTCTTGAGTACAATGATAATTTGACATTTAGTTTTGTGCCAGAAATGACAGATTTTCTTATTGCGACTTCATTCTTTTTAATTGCTCTTATAGTAGATTTGCCTAAATTAAAATGTTTACCAATCGCCGTAGATCCCTCTCCTTTTGTTAAGCAATCTAAATTGCAATTTTCATTTCCAAAGTAATTGCTTTTCTTTCGTGCTTTTTTTTCTCCACTGGGCCAAATTTAATCAGCAAAATGTAGACTTATAATAATGAAAAGACAAACACTTACTCACATGCAAAATTAAACTTCACGGACACTCACTGCTTACGTGTTACTCACGTTACGCCAGAATATGCTGTAACATGCTGTTCATTATGTACAATGGGGAAACTCTGAATTTACATGAAATATGCACCGCATAACTTCAAAACCGCATAAAAAAGAGACCTGAGTGTATTTTACTAGTAACAATACATGACCATTTATTATCATATATTTATTAATTATACATGATCAATTTCATAGATGTTTTCAGTTCTGATACTTAAAAAGTTTATCTTGAAACACTTCTCAGATAAAGAAGTCAGTGTTTTTTCTTCCATTGAAAACAAATGTTGAGGGTAAAACCATTCGAAATTAACATAAAAATTTGCAGTGATTTAAAACCCCTCTGGTCTACACACACATTTAACCACATTAGGTTTTCTGAATTCTAATTCAGAAAACATTGGCAAATGGACAGTGCTGGTGATGTCATATGATGTAGCAGCCACTGAGAAAACACTCAGAAATATTGATATACAGTAAATTCTCGATTTAACAGACATAATTTGATAATGAAATAATTAATAAAAAAAATGATGGTTCATTTGAAGTGATTGGCAGTTTATAAATTGCTTCCTTGGATACATTCGTATATATTTGTGATATTTTGTGCATGCTCGTAATAGTTGGCACGTGTGCATGTGCTTTGGATCAGTAGCATTGCTAGTGATCCAAAACACGTGGTGTTTAGGCTGTTGCTGGAGCAATTTTTAGTTAAACTGTTATTAATCATTATTAATATCAATTAATATGTCTGGGATTAAAAGAAAACGAGTAAACTTGATGATAGCACAGAAACTTGTGCTATCGTCAAGAAACTTATAGAAAGTGGTGCATCTATTGCTCATGGTTGTGAAAAAGCAAACAGTTTCAGATATAAGCAAAATAAAGACAAACTTACTTGGTTTTCACGTTGAGAGTTCCAAAAGTGGTTTCACTGTGGCAGATAAGAAACGTGATGTTGACCAAGCATAAGAATTTAGAAGGAGTTTACAAGTGGTTCATTCAACAGCAGTCAAGTGGTGTTGAACTAAAGTCATCTGCTGAAAAACTGGCACAACACATGGGCATACAGTTCCAGGCGAGTGATGGGTGGCTTTGACACTTTCGTAAATGGCACCATTACTAACAGGCAAACATGTGGTGAAGCACTGAGCACTGATATTGAACAAGTTGAGCCCTTCAGAAAATACATCAATGAAGTCATTGAATCTGAGGGTCTTATTTTGTTTCAAGTTTACAGTGCAGATGAGACTGGCCTGTTCTATTGTGCTGTTCTTGAAAATACCCTTGCAAACAAACATGAGATTACCATGCTTGGCCGCAAATTAAACAAGGAGCGCATTTCAGCCCTACTTCATGCTAATGCCAATGGCACACATCGCCTCAAGCCTTGCGCTTTGAAAATGTTATGAACCAATTGTCTGTCATCTATTCCAGTTCAAGGAATGCCTGGTTTGCAAGTGACATTTTTTCCAACTGGTTTTTCAATCACTTCATACCAAGTGCAAAACTAACAAGAAGAGATCCTGAAAATCTCTCTTGAAGATGTAAAAGCTGTTTTACTTCTTGATAATGCATCAGCCCATCCTAATGCCGAGAAGTTAGTTAGTAGGAATGGAAGAATAAAATGTATTTATTAATTTATTATTATTTTTCAGGTCTGTTTTGCTCAGTTCTTCCATTTCAGCTTTCTAATGCACTCAACAAACCTCATAACTGCATAAACTCATATATATATATATATATATATATATATCTTAGTCTTTTTTTGGGGTATTTTTTCCTGCTGTCATAACATATATATTTGTTTTACTAATCTTGCATGTCCGATTCTGTTTAAGTGACAATACCATTTTAAGTCACTTGCTTACAGATTCTTGAATAATGTCAAGGTCTTCCCTCATATCTTCATTTTTTTAATGTGATTATGCCATTGATTTCATCTGTTCACTGTACTAATTTTCTTGCACATTATAGCTCTGATTTCTATTTGATCAGCTGTCCCATATTCTGCATGGTCATCACTGAGAATGCAGATTTGATTCAATTTTCTTGCCTATTTTCATAATTTTACTCTGCTTATCGCTCATTTTTGCACTATACCTCGCTAGGCAGTTATTGAATTTGGTTCAAGACTTGCAATAAATTTACATCAATTAATAGGATAACACCAATTTCAGAGAATAAAGATATAAGCCTAATATATCTTATTTAAAAATAAGGTTTAAAAGCACTTTCCATAATCATGTGATCCATATAGAACATAAATATAATGACCTGCTTTATATCCAGTTTAATAACAAACTCTTCTTGAATGTCCTTGAATTGGTACTAATGTATTGCTTTTGTATAAAATTCTATTCAGACTATACAGATTTAATGTTTTGTGCAGTCCTTCCAATCATGAAACTTTGTCACATAATTTTTTTTTAATAGATCAATGAAGCTTAGGTCTCTTTATTATATTCCTCTCATTTCTTGATATATCTCCATTATTATCAGTCTATATCTTTAAGGAAAGGAGTATTAAATCTAATATCAGAGTTATTATTCATACTAGGCAGGTAGTTATTAATCATCAGCATCAAATTTCTCATGATATGTATCCTTGGGAGGGGGGGGGGATATGAACAAGAGATTATGATAGTACTATGAGAAATCATTACTATCTACAACTTCCCTCCATATTACATATGCCAGGATGCAGTGTAATCAGATCTTATATTTTGGGTCTTCTAAGGCATGGTTCCCAAACGTTTTCGGCTGAAGAAGCCCTTGCACCAGAAAACATACATGCTGGAGCTCTCATAAAATTTTTTACATTAATATTATGAACATTCAATAATGACAGTTAAATTTTACAAGTCTTTTCAAACTTCATACTTGAATAAATATTCAAAGAAAAAATTGCCATTTGACATCTACTTATTTGTGCTAAAAGTTCCACATTCAAAATGCAAAATTTAAATCATTATATATTTATTTATTAGTGGCTTAGGTAACGGAGGCCATGAAGAGGATGAGGAATGGAAAAGTGGTGGGCCCCGACAGAATTCCAGTGGAGGCATGGAAGGCACTGGGGGAAGAGGGAATTGACCTGCTGTGGGACCTGTTCATGAAAGTTTGCCAACAGGAAAATATACCCGAGGAATGGAGGGAGAATACTGTTGTTCCCATCTACAAGGGTAAAGGGGATGCACAAGACTGTAAAAATTACAGAGGAATAAAGTTGATGTCCCACACAATGAAGATCCTAGAAAGGGTTCTTGATGGTAGATTGAGGGAGGAGGTGGAGATTGCAAAGGAACAATTTGGCTTCATGCCTGGTAGATCAACAACAGATGCTATCTTTGGGTTACGACAGATGATGGAAAAATATCGAGAGAAACAAAGGGAGCTACATCTGGTATTTATTGATCTGGAGAAAGCATACGATAGAGTGCCAAGGCAAGAAGTCTGGAGGTGTCTGAGGGAGAAGAAGGTGCCGGAGAAATATGTCAGCTTGGTGCGGGAAATGTACAGAAATGTGAAGACAAGTGTTCGGACCTGTTTGGGACAGACAGAAAGTTTTCAAGTAACAGTTGGCTTGCATCAAGGGTCAGCATTAAGTCCGTTTCTGTTTAATATTGTGATGGAGGTGGTAACAGAGGAGGTGAGAGAAGATGCACCTTGGACAATGTTGTATGCAGATGACATCTTGCTGTGTGTAGATTCAAGAGAAGAAGCGGAAACTAAACTGGAAAGATGAAGAAAAGTACTGGAAGAGAGAGGTATGAGACTGAGCAGAAGTAAGACAGAGTATATGTGTTGCGCAGTGGGCGGTGGCCAGGAGACAGATTTGGAGCTGGAAGGAAATGTCATTAGGAAGGTGAGAGACTTTAGATACTTAGGTTCAACAGTGGAAGAAGATGGAGGAGCTGAGAAGGAAGTGGGATGCAGGATACAAGCGGGTTGGAGGAACTGGAGGGAGATGGCTGGAGTGTTATGCGATAAGAGGGTGCCGATCAATCTGAAAGGCAAAATTTATAGGACAGTAGTGAGGCCAGCTATGACATATGCTATAGAAACTGTGGCCCTGAGGAAAAATAACATCAGCAGGATGGAAGTAGCAGAGATGAGAATGCTTAGGTGGATGTGCGGTGTGACCAGAAAGGATCATCTGAGAAATGACTATGTCAGGGGAACAGTGAAAGTTACGAACTTAGGAGCGAAAATACAGGAGGCAAGGTTGAGATGGTTTGGTCATGTGATGAGGAGGGAGGACGAATATGTGGGAAGAAGGGTCATGCAGATGGATGTGCAAGGAAGGTGGAAGCGTGGGCGGCCAAAGAAGAGATGGAGGGAGCTGTTAGAAGAGGACTTGAAGATGAAGAACTTGGATGTGGTGACAGCCCAAGACAGGAAGGTGTGGAGGAGACTCATAACAAACAGTGACCCCACTTAAGTGGGAGAAGCTGTAGAAGAAGAAGAAGTGGCTTAGGTAGGCTTGCTTTTGATCACAAAGTGCTTTAATATTTGGAGTTATAGTTGTCACCTGTAAGCACAGGTGTTATCTGTGTTTAACCTGTTGCTAAATTTAGTCTTTGTAGTGTATATAATGAAAAGGTTTGCTCACCAAGATATGTTGTTGCAAAATAAATCAAAAATTTCAAATCTTGATTGCTTATTTTAGGGTATTCCATGAATATTTCTATCCAAAATTTTGTAATTTTGGATTGAAATATCCATGAAGTATTCTCCCCCTCCTCCCAAAAAATTTGTTTTTAAAGTATAATCCATTCTTTCTCTTTTTAAACACGATTCATTGGTACTGGCAGATTCAATGAGGGGATAAGTACTCCCCAATACTCTTACACAAATAAGATATATGTTGCATGATTGAAACTTTAGCACCTTCATTTAGGGTAATTTCATAAGTAGAAAACTACTGAGATTTTTGAAGTAATCAAATTCTCTAAGTACACATTCACTACTTAGTTTTAATTTATGTTGAAGTGCCTCCATTTTACTCTGAATTTTGTAGTACGTTACCCCAGGGCCCTGCATTCCAACGTTTACTTCATTTAGACATGCAAATATATCTGAAAGGTGTGCCATTTTTTGTATCCAGCATTTATCTTTTAAGTTGCAAGCAAGTTAGGAACGACATCCAGATAAAAAGAAACCTATATCTATGAAGTATAAAACAAATGGAAAACATCACATGTTCTGGCTACTCCTTTGGCAAATATCCTTTATTCAGATTTGAAAAAAATGACAATCTTAATTACAGATGATATTTTATAGTTTGAAAAACAAATAAAGAATATTCTAAAATTAGAATATCACAGAGCCTGAGATAACTGTGATGGAGCCCAATGGCTCTTCTCTGCTCTAAGGCACTTATTACCCCCCCCCCCAACTGGCCAACGTCTATAGACGGATAGTTAAATCTGGATACGATTCTGTAACACCCATTGAATATCATGGATAAGAAGTGCAATTTGGTCTCACTATTTCATCCACCTCGGTGGTAGGGAGGTTAATGTATCAGTCTGCCTTGATCTTGCTTTGCCATTCTTTCCTTGGTAATTGTTCCTTTCCCATTCCATTTAAGTGACTCTACCACCTTAGTATATTTACACATTCCTAATACAAGCAAGCTAGCAATGTTAAGTTCCTTCCTAATATCTCTAATTTTTCATATGGTTCTGTCATTGATTCCATCTATTCTAACCCATAATTTTTCTCAGAACTCATAACAGTGGTCTGATTGATTGCATTTTATTTCTAATCCAGCTCTCAGATATCTGTAAGTTAAAACTCATAGCAATGCTGTCTTGTATACTTTTTTTTTTAAAGTGTTCTTACTAATTTCTCTCTGTACAGATAAATTGATTGTTAACTCACTACTATGCCAGCTTTGCTAATTTGTCTCTTTCCATATTTTATTTACCATCTTCACTAAAAAATTCGAGATGCAGTTGATGTTTTCAGTATGCCTGCCTATTTTCATAGTCTTTTTATTGCTGATTTTCATACTGAATTTATTACAACAGTTATTCAAATTATGCAAGGAATTCCATGGACTGGATATATTTGAGAGTACAACTTCATTCCCACAAAGAGCTGCAATATCAGTTTCAGTAGCCACTTTCCATCATACATTCATATAGGTGAAGAATAACAGTGGATATTGTGTGTACTTCTTGTTGATAAGCTTATACGTTGGTAACACATGATTATTAAATTATTTCAGGAAATCACAATGTATACTAAATATTAATTAAAAGAAAACTTTAATCAATACTTCCTATATTTTGGCAATGCTACATTGCCCTTCATGGGAACATAAAACTATGATAAATGCACACAGGTACAAATAATGACAAATGAGGCCAAAGAGAGTATCTAATGAACTTAAATTGGGATATCATGGCTGTTGGGCTGATGTTCACATGATGCAAGCTTTCCAAATTTGGGGCAGTCTCATTCACCCAAATTTGTTGAGGTTTGGGAAGTTTTTTAGAGCTGAGGCTTATTCCATGAACAATCTTCGTTATTTATATTTGCTGTGGTGTAGTAAAGTGGCTTTCTTCCATCGTATTCTGTGGCAGGTATCCAGAGCATAGTCCGCAAGCCCAGAATGGCTATATTGGTGAAACCGGATGTAGAGTTTGTATTCAGATATCCTGATATTAGCTGTCCTGCCTGTTTGGCCATAGTAGGACAGTTTACAAGGGACCTGGTATACTCCAGGTAGGTCTAGGGAAAGTGGCTGGTGTTTGGAGCAGATAAGGGATGCCAATTTCTTATATGGTTTGTAACAGGTTGTTAGGTCATATTTCTTTAGGATTTTGGTTAACTTTTCAGAGATGCCATCATATCAAGACAACTAAATCATTTAACCTTCTTAAAATGCTGCCGGGATAATAGGGTAATCCCAAATTGCGTGAAATTAAAGCACCACTTCTCTTCACAGAAGGCTCTCTGCATTTATAAACTCCACACTAGCTTTGCCATATTATGCAAACAAATTGTCGCTACCCACTTTCTCTTAGCCAACATCAATGAGACTATTCGTGCGTTAGAAGAAGAGTTTGCTGCTACTCTGAACCACGACCTATGGACGATTCTCTACGACATCTTGTGCACTTCAGCAAATAAAGAATTTAAAAAAAGTACAATGTCGGCACATCAAAAAATTTGAAAATCTGAAAAGGAACTCTACCTCCAAACCTCAACTAAACACGGTAATTAACCTGTCTTCCGTTACCTTGAAGCACTCAGCGCACTTACATGTGGCCACAATTTCACCTTAGCACCGAAGAAATAATGATACATGTAGAATGTGAAATCCACAACCTTCCCAACCATATTTCCAACAGTATCAGACTGGATGTAGCTGGTGTTCTGACCAAAGCAAAACCACCAGAAACCAACCTATCCAAAGCAGAATATAAAGTGCTACAAGAAATCAAGAACAATAGAGAAATAGTAATCACCAAAGTGGATAAGGGTAATGCCACTGTGGTTCTCAACCAAACAGACTATACAGGTAAGCTTACTTCTTTATTGTTAGATTGGTCTACCTACCTCCCTATTGAATATGATCCCACCAGCTCCCAAATCAGAACACTCCAAAGGCTCCTTAAGAAGGTTACTTCTTGGTCTGAGGAAGTTACTAACAAACTAAAGCCTTTTAACTCTAGACCCTCCTGAATATATGGACTACCAAAAATCCATGAACAAAATATGCATTACATCCTATTGTGGATGGCATTGATTCCCCCCACCCACATACAAATTAGCCAAACATTTAGCTAAAGCGCTCACACACTGTACTGGCAACACACCATCACACACAAAAAACTCAGCCCACTTCAAAGTCAGTATAGAAAATCTCTCACTCAAACACACAGACATAATGGTCAGTTTTGATGTCTCCTCCCTATTCACGAATGTCCCACTCAAAGATACCTCAGAGCTCATCCAAGCCAAATTTCCTCCCAATATCTCAGCCCTATTTCAATTCACAATGAACTCGGGCTATTTCGTTTGGCAAGGAAAATTCTACAAACAGATAGAGGGGACAGCCATGGGTTCACCACTCTCCTCACCGCTGGCCAACTTCTATATGGAGACTTGAAGAAAAAGCCTTAAACTCAGTCCCACAAAAATCCACCGTTTGGCTACCCTACGTGGATGATGTATTCGCTATGGCTCAGATACACTCCACATCTTCTTAACACACTTAGACAACCAACACCCTAAAATCCAGTTCACCTTGGAAAAAGAGAAAAAAAAACAACAGTCTTTCTTTCCTAGACAACGATTACATGCCAGCCTGATGGATCCTTGGCTTTCTCTGTTTACAGAAAGCCAGCCCATACAGGCAGATACATTCCCCAGCAACCCCCCCCCCCCCCTCACAACAATATGGGGTTATAAAATCCCAAAATTAATCTGTTCAGATGATAATGCCCTAATCACTGAACTAAACCACATCCTTAACACATTCTTAGCCAATGGCTATAATCCCCCAAAAATATTAAAACTAGTTACCCCCCCCCCCCTTTCATAACAAAGATTACACTAAATCTATCGCCATTCCTTATATCCGAGGCATCTCTGAAAAGTTAACCAAAATCCTCAAGAAATATGACCTAACGACTTGTTACAAACCATATAAGAAATTGGCATCCCTTATCCGCTCCACCAAAGACCAGCCACTTCCCCTAGACCTACCTGGAGTATACCAGGTCCTTTGCAGCTGTAAACTGTCCTACTATGGCCAAACAGGCAGGACAGCTAATATCAGGATATCTGAACACAAATTCTACATCCGGTTTCACCAATATAGCCATTCCGGGCTTGTGGACTATGCTCTGGATATCCGCCACAGAATACGATGGAAGAAAGCCACTTTACTACACCACAGCAAATATAAATAACGAAGATTGTTCATGGAATAAGCCTCAGCTCTAAAAAAAAACTTCCCAAACCTCAACAAATTTGGGTGCATGAGACTGCCCCAAATTTGGGAAGCTTGCATCATGAGAATAACGGCCAAGACAACCCAACTTAGCCTGCTAGGGGACACCTTTATAATTCTAGGAACAACGTTAGTTACTTTCTTCGGCTTCATTTGTTCGATTTTCGTACCTGGATGCACTTATCATAGTTACGTGTTCCCATGAAGATGGCAACGTAACATTGCCAATATATAGGAAGTATTGATTAAAGATTTCTTTTAATTAATATTTAGTATACATTGTAATTTCCTGAAATAATTTAATAGTCATATAGTGTGTACTTTTTTTTTACACACCTCATTTTACATCAAACCAACTTTCTGTATTTCCTTCAATTCTAACTACTGATCTACAACTGAAATACAAATTGTGTATTGCTCAGTATAACAATCCAATTTATACCATACAACTGTAGCATTTTGAATTGCATCTTTCTCTTGGTACCTTTTCCAGATCTAAAAAACTCATACAGATCCTAGTTATATTCCCAGTTATGATTTCTTGATTATTTGTCATAAAGTGAAAATTGAATGATAAATCCCATTTAGAATGAACCAAGTTATTGTTCTCCATGGTTTCCTTCCACAATTTTTCTTAGCCTCTTCTCAAATATGCTTGTATAAATCTTATATGGAACACTCAGTAAAGAGATTCTTCTGAAAATCATAGTTTCAGTTTTATTTCCCCTTTTATAAATGGACACCATGAGAGCTCTATGCAATTGTTTGGAATTCAATCTTCTGAAAGTGATTTCTGGATTATGTAGTGCAGTACTGCTAAAAACTTATATATCTCCATATTTGAGCATTTCTGGTTGAATATCATTTACTCTAGTGGTTCTTCCACATTTGAGGTTTTTGATAACTTTTTTTACTTCTAGTCCATATTGATATGTACTCCTGAGTGCATTCCTCTTGAATATTTTCTGTCATTTCTTATTTCATTTAGCAGCCTTTCTAAGTAATTACTCCAGACATAGAATATCTTTATCTTCAAGTTTTCATGTCACTTTTTTTTTTAAAGCTCTTCCATCATTTCTGAGCGTTTTCAGTAGCCTTCAGAACATTTTCCTACCTTCTTGATATTTATCATCTATAAGTCTTCCCACGATTTTGTTTAGCTGCTTTTATATTCCTGCCTCACTTCCTTGCATTGTTCACTGCATTCTTTCAAAAAACACGCTGATTTACTAGACAATAATTTTCGATATGATCTCTTTTAACTGTTTGAGTCCACTATAGAGTTCTGATTTTTCTATATCAATTTTTCAATATCCTAGCAGATGACTTGACCACATGCTTTCCTGGTTAAATCAGTCAGTTTTCTTCAGAATTTACCACTGCATCTCGAAGGTTTGATTCTTGTCTTCAAACTGTTGTATTGTTTCTTGAATAATATTTGTATATATGAGGCTGAAAGCTGCTCAATTGAGTCTTTTTAAAAGACTTTTTAACTTTTCAATATGATATTCACTTTCATCCTGCTCAGAGCTAAATGATCACTCTCTATTTCAAATCTAGTTTCAAAGTTAATGGGACATCTTATTTTTTGTGCTCTCCATGTGCATTTGTACACCACTTTATGTAGGAACATCATGTTAGTAATGACCAGTATATCCGGAAGAGAAATCCAGTAGGTATTATCATTATTAATAGCTTTGCACCTTTCTTCATTGAAAAGTGTGCAAGAAAGTTTTAAATAGACTCAGTTGAGCTTTCAGAGATGAATTGTAAATTCAGATATATAAATATTATTCAAGAGACAGTGAATTTTTTTAATATTTTGAAGACAAGAATCAAACCTTGGAGATGCAGTGGGAAAGTTTGAAGAAAACATTGATTCAGCCAGGAAAGAATATGGTCAAGTTGTTTGCTAGGATAAAAAAATCAGAACTTCTGGAACAACCGGAAAAGAAATCATATTGAATTAGGAACATCATGTTAGTAATGACCAGTATATCCTGAAGAGAAATCCAGTAGGTATTATCATTATTAATAGCTTTGCACCTTTCTTCATTGAAAAGTGTGTAAGAAAGTTTTAAATAGACTCAGTTGAGCTTTCAGAGATGAATTGTAAATTCAGATATATAAATATTATTCAAGAGACAGTGCAAGAGTTTGAAGACAAGAATCAAACCTTGGAGATGCAGTGGGAAAGTTTGAAGAAAACATTGATTCAGCCAGGAAAGAATATGGTGAAGTTGTCTGCTAGGATAGAAAAATCAGAACTTCTGGAACAACTGGAAAAGAAATCATATTGAAAGTTACTAGCTAGTAAATCATCATGTGTTTTGAGAGAATTACAGTAAAAAAGGGCAAGGAAGCTAAGCAGGGTGTAAAAGCAGCTAAACAAGTCATTGGAAGACTAAGTAAGAATATACATGATAAAATCAGAAAACTGTTCTTGAGGCTATTGAAAAAGGTTAAAAATAGAGGTAAAGTACTTTAAAAAAAATAGAGAGGATAAAGATATTCTAGATGTGTGGAATACTTGTCCTTGGAAAGATAGCAAAATCAAACAAGAAGTGACAGAAAATAGAGAGGAATGCAATCGTGAGTAGATATCAATGCTTGAATTAGAGAAAAGCAGTTGGAATAGATAATATTCCATTAGAAATGCTCAAATTTTGAGGTATAAAAGTTTTACCATTGTTGCTCAGTTGCTGAAAGTTTTTTTCACTTGGTTATACAATGAGTTAAAGATGCCAAAAAAATTATCTTTTTGGTTTAATCCTTGATCCAAGTGTAAGCAAACAATGTTTGCACGTGAACTATTTTTACAACTGGGCTACTTGTACATAGAGTCTAATGACTTCACATCAATTACCTTAGTATCTTATAATGCAAAGCACACACCCTTTGGGATGTGTATAATGCGATATATTATGGGAAGGGCCACTACCCAGACTAGTTTCAACCTTTATTGAGGTATGTTAAAGTGCAGGGATACCTCTCCAAAACTGAGTGATCTACAAGATCACTCTAAATCTCACTGAGTGACCCAAAAGGATGACTTCTAAACTCATCACTCAAAAATAGACAAACACCAGCCACCGAGCAGATCCTCTCTACTCCTCTGGAAGCAAGCTAACAACAGTGAGAACCAGACCCAGAAGAGATACCAAGGTTGTATTAATACAGAAGTCATATTTCCCAATATACAAGTAGTCAAAAGGTGTCACACCATATTATTGAAATACTCTGGATTAGAGACAGATGTTGAAAGTTTTTTAAAGATGCCAAGGAATTATAGTCTTGGTTTAATCCTTTATCAAAGTGTAAGCAAACAATGTTTGAATGTGAAGTATCTTCACGACTGGACTTGTATATAGAGGCTAACGATTTCACATTCAGTTGCTTTAGTATATCCTTAGTATATGCATAATAGGAAGGGCCACTACCTAGACTGGTTTAGACCTTTGTTGAGGTCTCATCAAGTGGGAGCCAGACCAAGAAGAGATACCAAGGCTGAAGTGATGAAGAAGTCTCTAATCCAGGGTATTTTAATAATAAGGCGTGACATCTTTTGACTACTTGTATATGGAAATATATGACTTCTGCATTAACTTGATATCTCTTCTCGGTCTGGCTCCCACTGATGGTAGCTTGCTTCCAGGGGAGTAGAGAGGTTTTGCTTGGTGGCTGGTTTTTTGCCTATCTCTGAGTGTGAGCCACTGTCGAGTTTCCTGTCCTGGAGTCATTCAGGTCGCTCAGTGAGATTTAGAATGATCTTGTAGATGAGAGTTTTTGAAGTGGTATCCCTACCTTAATAAACATCAAACTGGTCTGGGTAGTGGCCCTTACCATGATCCATAGCATAATACACATCCGAAAGGGTGTGTGTGCTTTGCATTATAGGATTTTAAGGCAGTTGATTGAAGTCATTAGTCTCTGTATACAAGTAGCCCAGTCATGAAGATACTTCATGTTTGCTTACAGTTGGATAAAGGATTAAATTAAGAATATAATCTTGGCATCTTTAATTCTTAGTTACACAGTGTTATTCAGAAGGACAAATTACAAATGATTGGCGTAGAGCTGCAATTGTACCAATCTATTAAAAAAATAATAATAAAATAAAACTGAATGTGAGAATTATAGAGAAAAATGTTTTTACATTGCTACTGAATTTTAAAGGTAAGATTTTGCAAGCATACTTGAGAAGAGGCTAAGAAATACACTGTTGACAAAAGTATTTAGACACCTAGTTGTGGTCAAAAAATGCATTTTAATTACATTTCTAGTACCAAGTGGAACTATCTTTGGCCTAAATGACAGCAACTATCCTTTGAGGCATGTTTTCAACTAAATTCCTTGCACAAGGCTACTCCCATTGCTGATGCTGGCCACTGTGGTCTGGAGTGAATTTGGCAAACTAATTCATACCAAAGATGCTTGATGGAGTTGAGGTCAGGACTCTGAACCAGCCACTCAACACTTCATTGTTTTGTGAAAACTAGTCTTAGGCATGCAGTGAAGTATGGCATGGAACATTGTTGTGTTGGAAGCATGAAGTTGTCCAGGATGTGCAGGTAGCCATCAGACGCTATGGTTTTGGATACGTTCACCAATGGACCAAGCCCCCATCCAACCGAAAGCCTCCCCCATACCATTACCGAGCCTCCACCGAACTTGATGGTTAGAATGATGCATTCCTGTTAGAACTGTTCCACTGGGTCCATGACCATTAGATGAAACATTTGGAAGCATGATTCATTGCTCCACAGAACCCTTTTCCAATCATCTATGATTCAGGAATGTGTGAAAGACACCAGTCCAAACATCATTTAGCATAACCCAACTACCATCCCATATTGGAATTCTCAGTTCAGCTGAACATGGCATCTTGACAGTGCAAAGCATGCAACACATCCCATCTTTTATTACCAGACTTACACAAACACTCCCTGAATATTTGTATGTGGTGGGATCCGAAATTTGTATGGCACATAAGGTGTCCAAATGCTTTTGTCAACATAGTGTATTATGGAAGAGAAAGGTGAAGAAGAACAAGTTGGGTTTAGACCATGTACTTGTTGTCAGGATGCAATTTTCACTTTAATGTAGGTAGGTAGTTGAGAAATCATAGGAATATAAAGATCTGTATTGAAATTTTGCAGATCTGAAAAAAAAGCATGTGCCAAAAGAAAAGTTTTCCATAGTGCTGCATAAATTGGATGTTATGTTATGTTGAGCACTCAGGTGTAAGTCAAGGGTGCACACATCTGATGCCAAATTGGAGATGTTAATCTGAATTCTAGTCTGCAGGTTTTGTTAATTAAATTGAATAACTACTATAACAAATTAGATATTAAAATCGGCACTAAAAAGACAGACTCTAAAAAAAGGAAGGAACATGGAATAACTGCCTCTTGAATGAAGAATCTATAAACAAATAAGATACTTCAGCTATTTGGGCACAATTTTTAGTGAAGATGACACATTAGATATAAATAAACTAGATAATAATATAATTAATATAATATAATAAACTAGATATAAACAAACAATAAGTGGAGTAAATTTATATGGAATAAGAGAGATTAGTCAAAGCTCTGAAATTAACACGTCCAGATCCAGTTTTAATTTGTGCATCTGAGAGCTGGGTTAGAAGTAAAAAGTTGATTAAAGACTGCTGAGAAAAATTAAAGGAGGGAACAGATGGCATCAATGGCAGAATCATATTAAAAATGATATTTAGAAGGAACTAGACATTTTTAGCATTCAGGAATATGCAAGCAGAGCTAATGTCAGATGAAGGTCACTTATATCGAATAGGAGAAGAAAGATAAACAGAAGTTTCATGTAGCCAGAAGTGCATTAAAAGACTAAGATAATAAGGTGTTAGAGTATTGGTACTCGTGTCAAATAACATGCTAATTTTGAGTAAAATTGCAATGTTCCCTCTAATTTTTGTTTGTCCATAAGTACATGAAAAATATTTTGCGTGCAAATTTCCTATTCCTCGGCCACCACATGGGAACAAGAATAGCCCCACCGTAGCCTATGCATGTTGTACTGTAATAACGTATGTTGACTGTGCCTTTGTAATATCTTATCTTGTAGAGTGTGGTCGTCAATTTCTTAATCCTTTCTTAGTATCACTTTAACAAATCTGTATTTAAATTCTGCAGATCTGAAAAAAAAGCATGTGCCAAAAGAAAAGTTTTCCATAGCGCTGCATAAATTGGATGTTATGTTATGTTGAGCATTCAGGTGTAAGTCAAGGGTGCACACATCTGATGTTACACATCTTATGATTCCTACAAATGGTGATGCTGCTGCTGGTGAATAAGCCTGTGAACTTGGCTTATTCACGGGTACAGATAACTATCTCCTACACTAACAGAAAACAAAAAAAATTTATTTAATTAATGACTGTGCCACCTGAATTCTAGACGTAGAGCATTGGAGATATGTTATAGCACTGTACGATATAGCTAAATCTATTTGTGGGCTTAATTGATAAGGCAGTAGTCTCTATTAAACAAACAAAACACATTTATTGTAACTTAAAGAAAAATTTACACTAGGATATACTTTTCATAACCTTAACATGAATCTCAATTTCTGTCTAATAATATTGAACTTCCTATTTATAGTGAGAGAAGACTCTCATATTCTATAATTCTGGCAGTCACTATCCTTACTTATGTTATCACTACAATTTCAATCTTTGCTTTCCGCAACATTCTCATTTAGCCTAGTAACATTATGTCCAGTGGACTCACAATTATCCTTTTGTACTTAATAATTAACACAAAGATTTTTACTCACAGGTCCTTGACAATACATAGTCCTATTAGCACATAAGATCCTTAGCTATTTCTGCCGACTTCCGATCTGTTCAGCGGACTGGAATTCCTCGTACGGTACTTGACAGGCATCCTTCCGTAATTCACATGCAGGAGCAGCAGTGCATCTTTGCCAAAGGAACTAGGTCGACTCATGGCACCAGGCAAGTTCCTTTACTTCCTATACATCACTGAAACTATCACTTCTTCCTTATGACTGCCCGTTTCTCCATGGGTCACGTACCGATGAAAATCCAAACAGGCCTCCTGTATACCGTTTTCGGGAGTTCCGTGTTTCAGTGTCAAAGATCCCCGAATATCCTGTGATCACTCTGACGCCAGCGGTCTTGACCTTCAACGAAGGCGGGAAACTTCCTTGCTTGAATGACCTTAAGCTCTATAGTTAGCTTTAAGGTCCCAGATATAATCCTTTTTACTTAAGGTAAACTTATTTTAATACTAGGTTATTTTTTACAATATCAATTTGATAAGCATACATAAAGTGCACAACTTGAATATTTATACTAATTAATAATTTTAAGAACAAATCTGCATTACTCTTTGTGCCAGATACCCCTATGGGTTTACAGTTAGCATGGCAACGTGTAGTTTTACTATATTTACATATTTTTACGATCTCCGTAAAAGTTGGTGCTTGTAATTTAAAAATTTCTGTTACATCGAATTTTACAGTATGATGCGATTAAAATGGGTACCCAGAGCCTTGGGGTATAGCTGGGTCACCCTGTCTCCGGAGGTCATAAATACGGAGGCCTGGTCCTCTGGCTTGGACGAGGGGCTGCCGACCCTACCCTGGAAAAAAAAAACTTGTTACGAAATCCAAAGAAAAAACTGCTGAATGGACAAAATGGCAAATGTCTTAATTGAAAATTGGATCATGGAATGTACTTTCTCTTTACTGATCCAGAGCTTTAAAAATGCTGCTGGAGCAATTGGATAAATACAGGATACTTGTTATGGCTATACAAGAAATGAGATGGACAGGAGAGGGGGATTATGGAAAAGAAAAATCATATTTTTGGAGTTCGTAACCCAACTGTGAAATTTGGAGGTGGCGGTGTGATGGTATGGTCCTGTTTTTCCTAGTTTGGCTTTGGACTTCTGTTTGTAGTGCCACAAACTGGCACTACAAACAGAAGTTTGTAGTACCAGTTTGCACTTTGAGAGGTATCTGAACATTCTAGACAATGCAATGCTTCCTACTTTATGGTGTTTCTAAGGAACTGACTATTGTCCTTTCAGCATGATAATGCACTGCGTCTTAAGGCTACTCTGTAGCTGCATGGTTTGTGGATATAAACATTGCCATACTTGACTGGCCTCCACAGAGCTCCGATCTCAACTCTATTAAACATCTGTGGGATGAACTGAAATGTTGGGCGAGGTCAAGGGATGTCCACCCACAACAGACCAGGACCTCATTACATGCCTACAGGAAGAATGGTCTAAAATTCCCATTGATTGCTATCATATGCTTGTGGCAAGTATGTCCCATAGAACTTTTGCAATCATCACAGCGAAAGGAGATCCTACATCTTATTAAGGCGGGCGCCATGGCTGTTTGTTCCTCACACTATGGTGTCCATTGACTTCTTTCCAAGCAGTGTACATTATCATTAAGACAGTCTAATTTTACAATTAAAATTTAATCGAAAATGTTAAAACTAACGTGTCGTATATATATTTAAAACTTTGTAAAAATGTGCTCACCCAGTGCAGAAGGGACATAATATACCATCAAACGGGTTCCATCTTAAAGGGAAACTTAAGATGTGACACCACCCAGCATGAACATGTGAAAGCTATGAAATTTATATTTCATTAAAAAAAAAAATGTTGATTGTGACCCTCTCATCTGATTTCACAGCTCGCTAATGGGTCACAACCTGCAGTTTGAAAAATGTTGGTCTAGACCAGGGGTGGCCAACCTTTTAATGTTCATGCATCAATTTTTTCATTTTTTAGTTAAGATGCGCCATACAAACTTATACCACTTTTCAGCCCTTTTAAAATATGGTAATATGGATATATTTAACAGTTATGCATAAAATGATTTATATGGTAATATAGACACTTTTAGCAGTTTTAAATAAAAGGATTTCATATAAAGACAAGATAAACATTATTTTATTGAGACTTTTGAAATTGCTTTGCTTTTGTTGTTTGGAGTTAAATCAGTTACAGAAAGCATCAAACAGTTTTTCAAATTTGAATCAGTCAGTCACGATCGTAGTTTGTTCTTAATCATTTTCATTGATGAAAATGTTTGTTCGCATCTGTATGTAGTTCTAAAACGACAGATATAACTCTGAACAAATTTTCTCAGTTCTGGAAAATGTTCACAGGGCAACGATAGCCAGAACTTAATTATATCAGAAGCATCTGGGAGTGATGGAAGTTCATTAAATTTCATATTCAATAAAGAATTGGTTTTGAGATCAGTAAGTTCCATTTGTATGTTACTAGGCATCATCAAGATTTTTTGTTCAGTAAGTGAAAAGGGATTTATAAATACAAGTATGCAGTCTTCTTCTTCTTCGGCAAAATTGCTAAAATGACTGTTAAACGACTCTTGCAATAATCTGAGTTTCTCAGTATATTCTGTAAAGTTGCCATTATCTTCAACAGATTCACTATGTTCTTTTAAATGTGGAAATTGACTTAAATCTCTGTTTTCTAACTGGGAGATGGACAGTTTTAATTTCATTTTGAATGCACTGATGTCATTTACTAAGCTAGGAAACAATTTGTTCTTGCCCTGCAGTTTCAAATTTAGATCATTGAGGCGGCTGGTAACATCAACTAAAAATGCATCAGCTTCCAAAATTTACTGAGAACTTGTCTTTAGAAAGCCAGCGCACCTCACAATGAAGGATGAGATCACCATATTCCATATCTAGCAGTTCACAATATTCTCTTCTGTTTAACCCTCTTGTTCTAATTTTATTCACACACACTTTACAACTGGTATCATAACATGTTTCAAAGTTAGAGTTTTCCCACACAGAGATTCTTCATGTATAATATAGTGATACTTTAGTAGAGAACGACCTAAAAACCTTTCAAGTAAAGTTACAGTCCCAGAAACTCTACCTACCATTGACGGTGCTCCATCGGTGCAAACACTGATGAGCTTACTAGAATCTAGTTGTTGGTTGATTTTCTAGACATGACCTTCTGGTTTTTCCATGAAGTGACTCAAGACCGATAAGTTCTTCAAAGATGTTAAAATTACCATCTATTCCTCTTATAAAAATGCTTAATTGGGCTATCACATATGTCAGCAGATTCGTCCAAGGCTAAAGAAAAGAAAGAACAAGCATGAACATGGTCTTTCAGTTGCTCAGTAACATCATGGAAAAGTTCTTCGATGCATCTTGTAATTGTTTGTTTGGACAGAGCAATTTGGTTTACTTTTCTTTCAACATTCTTATCACCAAGACATTTTGCAAATTTTTCGAGACAGGCTTAACAACTTCCTCTCCATCAGAGAAAGGCTTGTGTTTTTTAGCCAACACAAAGGCAATTTCATAAGACACCTCCAGCATTGCCACACTTTCACACTTTGTTTCACAAATATATTTTGTCTCTTTTTTATTTCTTCCTTTTTCTTAACCACGTATTCTTTCTGCAACTCAGACCCAGGAACTAACTTCAGTTTGATGTTTTCTATAGTGTCTGTTAAGATCATGTCTTCTATTATCTGAGAGAGTGCTTTCACAAACAATGCACAACGGTTTTCCTGAAGGACCCACAGTTCATTAAACTGGCGCTTGCTGTCACCTTCTGCTCATTTTCTTTTGCAAAGTAATGGGTAACTGACAGTAAAAAAAATTATTTCAAAAAGTAAAGCTTATTATTAAATAATTATTTTATCATTTTAAACATTATGAACATTCAAAAACAGTTCAAGTTTTAGATAAGATTCCTGTTTTCATGAAGGCCTAATACAGTTCTATAAGTTTAAAAATCACATATCTTTTTTCATAGAGAGTTTTCGTCTCTCTCGTCATATATTATGTCCAATGAAATAAGAGATCGCTTCCTGCCATAAAACAGTCGATCAGCTGGCCATCACACACACAACCCAAACATCCTCATTACGAAAGCTTTGCTGATGATCAGTTAAATTTTAGGAATAAACCTACTATACGTAAATAAAAAGGAAAAATATTTTATTAAAAAAACATACAAATACATCGAATAATTGCAGGTTTTAGTAATCAGCAAATTAGGGGGAGGGCAAGAACTTGACATGTGCGTTCAAAATGAAAACATTTATTTTTTGATTTAAAGAACTATATGAAAACAGAAATCTTATCTTAAACTTAAAGAACTGTTAATAAAAACATAAAGTTCGAAAACACAGAATTGTTCACTCACATCGAATCAGAAGTTCATCAAACGTTATGACACGAGAGTCAGCTGTAAACTGATTGAGTAACTGGTGATGCTTGTCAGCATTTGCCGGTGCCTGTTGCTTCAAGATCAAACAAGTATAATAAGTGCGCACTCTAGAATTCAGTGGTAGGTTAATTGTGTGTTTATATAAATCGTATACAAATTTTTTTAAAAATTTTTCTCTGGGGTTCAGTGCACCACTTCTAATCATGCAATGCACCACTTTTGGCACATGCGCCATAGGTTGGCCACCCCTGGTCTAGACAGTAGACACTTTAAACAAATATGTCACGGCAACTTGTTGGCATCAGCACAGGTTCGCCCACATGGCACAGGATAAAAGTAACTAATTAGTGTGTGTTAAGTTTGAATGGGTTAGAGTAATTACTAAATTTATATGATTTGTCATATAATTCATTTTTATAGTATGTTCAAAAATTGACTGTAAATTAGGAATTATGAAAACAAAAATTTTGTGTATGCCGTTACTGTGGGTATGTGCACTGCCTTTTTGACCAGTGTGCATGCGCACATATGCACAGCTTAAAGGGACCATTTTTCTGCATGGACTGCTTTTGTCAGATTATCCTCAACTTTGTATATGGGAGATCAAATCTTCATGCATTTTTGCAGGAAAAAATGCACCGTTTTGTGAAAGTAGAGTATTTCAATATCCATTCTAAAAACTTAGAAAAAAAATAGAACTTACGATGGGTATAGCAAATGTCACTCGTAATGTACTGAAAAAGGCCAGTGTTCCAAAGGTACAATGCCATGCAGAAAGCAACTTATTATATCTAACTATTTTTGTGGGCACAGTGAGTTTCTATAGCAAGAGTCAACTATATAAACAAATGCCCATGGTTGCTAGTTTAACTAGTAGTTTGATTTTTGAACTATGCAGGATAATCCAGAGTGTTATATGTACAATATAAGCCTATGTATATAGGATAAATAGGTTTGCAAGCCTCATATCACATTGTTTTTGTCATTTTAAACAAAAATCTCATAGGGTGGGAAGGGATATGAATTAGAATGATCGAGCTAATTTAAACATATGTTTAAGCTGTTACAGGTGAATTCATTATTATAATGAAATTTGAATTATGTCATTTACAACCAAAGACAACAGTTTTGTTTCTGAACCTGAACTTTTATTTCACAGCATTATTTAGTTTTTTGGAGTCAGCTGATACCATTTAGGTCTGATGATAATATAGCAGTATTGGTGACATGAAAGTTTTCTTAATCCAGAAATTTCTGAATTTGCTAAAACATTACTTGTATATCATAAAAATGTATGCTATGAATTATGCAATTTTACAAGGTTTTTTCAGCATCATAATGGAACTCATATTTTTTGCTTAATTCAAATAAGAAAATATAGTTTCTTGAAATGTGAAACAAATTCATGCAACACTCCATCTGTTAAGAGAGATTTTTTTTCTCTCTCATTTTTAAAGTATGTAATTTTTCCTTTTTAATTTCAGGTTTTCCAGAACACATAACTACAAGACAGAGATATCGAGTTTTAGGAAACAGTTTAAATGTTTATGTAACAGCTCAACTTTTGAAATTTTTGATGAACACTGAAAGTACTTCAAATGTCACATAGATGAAAGAATTTTAGTAAAAAAAGTTGTACATGTTGATTACAATAATCAAAATTAATTGCTGGCTTTTATTCCTTATTTACTCCTTCAAGTAAGAAAAAAAAAAGTTGCTTTATCTCCTGGAGTTGCTAATTGTGGGAAACATGATGATCAAATAGCAATTGAAGTGATTCAGCCAATGCCATTCCCAGAGTGTATCACATGGGCAGAAATGATGAGACATCAACTGATGAAATATGAATAGATTAGTGAAGTAGTTAAATGAGCAGTAGATGCTAGAAATATTGTTGAGTCTGGATGTCACTGAGGCAGTGGGAGTAACTGCCATGTTGCCCTGTACGTTAAAATAATACACAAAACAATTTATCACTTTAACTTAGCAATTTGTGAGTATAGTTATCACCAGTCTAGTTCATTATTATAATATTGCTAGTGTAATAGGAATGTGAATCCTTTGGGTTATCAAAGATTTGTTAAATGGAGATTTTGTTTCAATACTTGAATCCCTTTTATAATGGGATACTGACTGATCTAGCTTTTTGTAAGGTGGTATTCAACAGAGTGTAATTTCACATAGTGTCAGATCATACAAAAGTGTCTGCCAATTAGTACAAAAAATGCACTATGGTTAGGGGTGTGATCCCTTCCCATAATGCATGACAGTATACCCATGTGAAAGGAATTATATTTTTCCGTAAGTTACATGTATTAACACACACTTCTCTTCATTTAAAAGTTTGGACCCTTCTTCATTCATATACAAGATGTCAGAAAGGATGGATAGCTGGAACCCACCTGAATCATGGAAGAGAATAACTTGTATCATGATGATTCGTGCCCGCCATCAAAATAAGGATATTATGACTGCTGCCCAATGCTCCCTGAATACAGTAAAAACAATCAGGCATGAACTAGAGACTTGCAATGGTGACTACGAGGATGTAGCAAGAAGAAAGATCCCTAGCAGACGATCTGATTGCGTTCGTACAGCAGAATTCCTCGCAAATCTGCAGGAACAGGTGTTGAAGAACCCTGGCATTGGAATTCGGGCTTTGTTCGTGGAGTTGCTAACTGTAGTCAAGCCCTGGATAACAAGGGTAGCCAATGGTAGGCTGTATGTATGGCAGCAGGATTTGGCCCCTTGCCACACCTCTGGGAAAAGTCAAAAATGGTTGTCTGAAAATTTCTACGACTTCACCAGTCCAAATGTTTGGCCTCCAAACTCCCCAGACCTTAACCCCATGGATTATTTTGTATGGGGCGCAGTTGAAAAAGACACCAATCGCACTTCCAGTAATACAAAAGCCCAGTTAATGGATAAAATTAAAACAGTTTTTGCGGCCCTTCCCAGGGAGACTGTAGCATCAGCTTGTTCGAGGTTCCGAAGCAGAATTGAAGCTGTGATCGATGCTAATGGTGGTTATTTTGAGTAAATCTTGTTGATAGTATTGTAATTAACTCTGCCTGTAATGTTTTTTTGTCAATTCATTAAATTTAATAGATACAAAGAAGATTTTCTTTTTCCTTACGAAACTGTCAAATTTATCCCGAACACCCTGTATATCCAAGTAGCCTTGTTGTGAAGATACTTCACAGGCAAACTTTGCTTATGCTTGGGTCAAGGATTAAAACAATATTATAATTTCTTGCCTGTGCTTGTTATGAAATATTAGTTGTATTAAAATTTCACCATCATCAAATTCCTGATATGTACTCTCAAGGAGTGTACAGGATATGATAGTACATGAAAAATTTACATCATTACTAACTTCTTATCTACAATTTTCCTCCAAATCAATCTGTTTCCTGTCAAAACTCCAGCATTTTCAGATCTTATATTTCTATAAGATCTATATATTACTGTATTAATCCACCTATATCTTGGCCTTCCTCTGGGTTTTTTTCCTGCCAACCTGGCAGAGAACACTTGTTTTACCAATCTTCCCTCTCCCATTCTGTTTAAGTGACCATACTACCTGAGATTAGCTCTGCTAACAATGTCAAGTTCTTTCCTAATATCGTCATTTTTAATATGATATTACCATTGATGCCATCTGTTCACGCCTCTAATCTTTCTCAGAACTCATATATGTGGTCTCTAGTCTTTGGTCAAGTGTTTTACTTCTGATCCAGCACTCGGATCCATAAGTTAAAATTGGTTTGAACACTGTCTTGTATACAGTTAACTTAGTGTTTTGACTAATTTCTCTCTTATTCCATATACATTTATTTACTTAACTTCCTACCATTCCAGCTTTGTTGATTCTGTTGTCTATTTCCATATTTAATTTACCATCTTCACTAAAAAATCATGCCTAAGTAGCTGAAATGTTTTACTTGTTCTATAGATTCTCCATTCAAAATGCAGTCAATATTTTCAATGCTTCTGCTTATTTTCATAGTCTTTGTCTTGTTATTGCTGACCTTCATACCAAAACTATTACAAGAGTTATTCAATTTAGTCAGGGAATCTTGTAGTGGATTTATTTAGAAGTATAACACCATCTGCATAAAGCAAAGAGGTGACATTAACATCTCCAATTTTGATACTACTTTCCTTCATAATATGATTCATATAGATAATGATTAAGAGAGGGGATGATGTACATCCTTGTCTAACACCAGATTTAACATTAAACCATCTTCCTGAACTTCCTTCAATTCTAACTGCTGACTTACAACTCAAATAAAGATATAATGCCCTCATTGACACCATATAACTGCAACGTTTTGAATAGCTTCTCTCTCTCTCTCTCTTGGCACCTTGTCATATGCTTTTCCCAGATCTACAGAACTTTGTTATATTTCCATGACTTCTCAACTATTTGTTGTAAAGTGAAAACCCTGATCCTGACAGCCTCTGTTTGGCCTGAATCCAGTTTGTTCTTCACAAAGCTTTCCTTCTACAATCCTTCTCAACAGTTTCTCAAGTATACTTGCATAAATCTTACCAGGAAAACTCAGTAATGAAATACCTCTGTAATTCTCACATTCAGTTTTATTTCCCTTCTTATATATGGGTACTATGAGAGCTCTACTCCAATCATCTGGAATTTGTCCCTCTGTCGAGGCCTTCTGAACTATGCAGTGCAGTCACTGCAAGACTTTTATCCCTCCATACTTCAGCATTTCTGGTCAAATATCATCTACTCCAGCTGTGTTTCCATATTTCAAGTATGAATATATGTATTCCTGATTGCATGCCTGGTCTGTTTTTTTTTTTTTTTACGATTGTGCAGTCACTGATTGTTTCATTTAGCAATTTTTCACAGTAATTATTCCACACTTCAAAGATATCTTTTTCTCTAGTTTTCATGTCACCTTTATCATCTCTGATTCCTTTTACAGCACTCTTTCAACAATCTCCAGAATATCTTACCACCTTCTTGATATTTATTTTCTATGTTCTTGCCAAAGTCCTTCCATGACTTTTGTTTAGCTAGTTTTACACAGTGTTTCGCTTTCTTACATTTGTCTCTGTATTCTCTAAGAGCACAAGCTAATTTATTTGCCAGGAACTTTTGATATGCTTTCTTCTTTCCTTCACTGCCTCTTTAACTTCCTGTGTCCACCATGGAATTCTGATTTTTCTATCCCTCCAGACAACCCCACCACATGCCTCTCTGGCTGAATCAATCAACAATTGCTTGCCACTGAATCTCCAAGGTTTGGTTCATGTTCTCAAACTCTTTCATTTTTTTTTCAATAATCTTTGTGTATTTTAGTCTACAGTTCACATCTGAGAGCTGCTCAACTTTTGTTCGCTTTAAAACTTTCTTACATGTCATTATTTTCAATATGAAATTCAATTTTATCTTGCTCAAGACTAAATAGTGATCACTTCTAATTTCAAATCCTCTGTACACTCAAGTGTCTTGCACCAGAGAGAAAACATCATTATCAACATTAACACAGTCAGACTTTTTTTATTCCTTGCCTCTTCTCTCCATGTGAATTTGTGCACATTTTTATGTTTGAACATTGTGTTAGTAATAACCAGTCCATGTCCTGAGCAGAAATCCAACAGGTACTTGCCATTATTATTTATGCTCTTTTCTCCAAATTTTCCCAAAACATTTTTGTATGTCGGACAATCATTTCCTATTTAGATCCCCAACAAGGACCAACTTTTCATAAAATTTCATAATAAATTTTTTATTATTATACAGGTATCTCCATGGACTCAGAAGACTCATTGTGGAAAATCCATCATTCATACAATATCTGTCATACCTCTAGTTAAACTCATTCATTGACAAAGCAGTCACAGCCACTTCTGGCCCATTCTATCCATTCACCACTCTCCATACCAAATATCCAGTCCTAACAACTTTACATAATTTCTATGAGTGACTCATCATTCCCCTTCCTGACATATACTGAAAAAAGTCTTCAGTGCTCCTTTAATAACTTACATGCTTCTTATATATCTTCGTCTTTTTTTTTTTTTTTTTTTTTGCCTCTCAGCTGCTCTCTGACACCCACAGACCATCTATTCTCACAGGGAGTATTCCATAGACCTTGCACAATGTTTGTCACTTTAATAAAGCCTTATAGAAGAGAAAATAATCTGATGTGCTGTTTTGACTATCTATGTAATATATCCTCTAAACTTAAACTCCTCCATGTAATCACACTGAAGTCTCTGGCCTCATTAGTTTGTGCAGTTTTTGGTAGAGTTCGCTACAATTACTTGTTTTATTTTGTAGTGATTTGCAGAGTACAATTTTTTTATGTGTATCATACACATCAGTCAATCTGCATGCTCTTACTTAGTGCGTTCTCTTTTTCTGCGACTTTGAACCATTTTAAAATGTCAGTTGAACCTGGTGTAATTCGGGCTTGTTTGCTTTACAAAAAACTTGGTTCAAAGGCTTCTGAAGCGATATGTGTGTGGCATTTGGAAAAAATGTGGTAGCAGGATGTACTGCACAGAAATGGTTTAAAAGATTTGTTTCTGGTGATGAATTACTTGAAAATGCACCATGTTAAGGAAGACCCTCCATTATTGATAATGAAGAGTTACGTGCTGCTGTTGAAAATAATTCAAGATTAACACATCAAAAACTTTCACAAATTTTTAACATGAGCAGTGAACACAATTTGTTTACACTTGCATCAACTGGAAAATCATGGAAGCTAAACAAATGGATCCCACATTCATTATCAGATGACAATAAACTTTAAAGGCTATCAATTTGTTCTTCACTCCTGTCATGTCATAAAAACAAGCCATTTTGGATTACTTGCTCACTTGTGATGAAAAATGGATCTTGCACTCTAACAGGAAGTGAACTTTTCATTGGTTGTCACCAAATGATCCAGTACCGCACACTTCAAATGCACTGCTTCATCCTCAGAAGACTATGCTTTGTGTGTGGACTGGAGCTGGTATTGTCAATTACAAGTTTCTCGCTGCAGGCCAAACAGTTATGGCTGAGATCTATTTGATGCAATTCAAGCATGTGCAGAATGTGTTACTTCAGAAACAGCCAGGACTAGTTAATTGGAAGAAAGTGCTATTTTTACAGGGCCATGCAAAATTTCCTATGAGAAGATTTGTGCTTTAGGATGGGAGATACTCTCTCATCCTCCACATTCTCCTGACATTTCTCCAAGTGATTATCACCTGTTTTCAGCACTAGACAATCATATGCAAAATAGTTCTGCAATAAAACAGATTGAAGCGGAAGTTGTTAGGTTTATTTACTTCTAAAGACAAAACATTTTATAAAAGTACAATTTAGAAACTTGTATCTCATGGGAAAGAGTTATTTTAATGAATAAAAAATTTTTATGAAAATTTCTGCAGTTGTTTAATTTTATTATGAAAAACTGCACAAACTTTGCAAGCTGTATACCTGATAGTATACAGCTTGCAATCTCTTCCCAAAGTGCATCACCTTACACTTGGCTACATGAAACTAGCAGCCATTTAGCTTTGCCATCCTGCAGGATCTCTACATCACCTTCATTTACTATTGCTCTCCCTGTTTTGCATCATCAGCCAACAGCTGAATATTTCTTATGAACTCATATGTACAAATTAACAGCAGAGATAATGAATCCTGTTGTATTCCACTAGTCGCCTTCCTTTTCCTAGACTCAACTCTTCTATAAACCATTCTTTGATATCTCCATCAGCCACTCTCTAATCCAGTTCACCAGATTTATATCCATCCCCATTGGCTCTAACTTATGCAGAATACTGTCAATACCTTTGCAAAGTCCAGCATACAGTTGGACTTTGCAAAGGTTTTTAAATGTCACTGAGTAGTCATTTCCTTTAACTCCATTGTCACTTTATTATACAAAGTAAGGAAATTATTAAGGCATCCTTCACAAAACCAAGTTTCCCCTTATAATTTGATACCTCTGTCTTCAAGCCTCCTTTATGCAGTGGGACTAGTTTTCCCTCTTTCCATTTCATTGGCACCTTCCCAGTACTGAGGCTTAAATTAAATAGCTTTGTCAGAGGAGCTGATACTTGTAATACATGGGCTGATATGCCATATAATCTCATAGCTGTGTTCATGCAGAGGTTCTGCAATACTTCCATTTCTTCAACTCCCATTTTCCAGTCAATCAACATCACATTCAGCATTTCACTATAACCACTTAACAGGACCAAGGCTTACTGCTGTTCTGGTATGGCATCTATGTGTGCTCATTATGGTGCTGAACCAACTTGCTCCTGAGAATGAATAATTTTTCATCATCTTGTTTATCGGGTCCCCCCTTCCACTGAAGTTCAGAAACCGTTGCAGCATCAGCAGAAAACCAAAATACAGTAAACATCAGAGATAGCAATAAATGCACCATTTTTCTTAATTTTCACCTTTCTTCATCCAGAAGTGTTTAGATGAAAAACTACTTTATGAACATCTGTTGGGGGAAAATTATAGTTACCTCTCCAACCAAATTTGGAACTTTTCTACATGCATAATGTTGGAGTGAGATTTCTCAGTGCTCCTGATGAGATCTGCTTGGAATTAAAGGACCAAAGAGAGACACCCTATACATAAGGATGAGCACCTGGTTCCCACCAGAAATATTATCTTTACATTAAGTACAATGAAACTACCAACATCTGTGAGAACAGGTTATCTACTCAGTTAGGCTTTACAACTCTGAGCTACTTTAAATGTCAGAAGTATGGCCGTTCCCAACTTGCCTGTTGTGGCAGTAAAGATCAGAAGAAAAATTAAGTACAAAACACTGAAATGCCCCATTACAAAAATTAAAACTGAACAGAGTATCCCAGAACAGGAGGCAAAAAGGCTATTTATTTATTTTAATGATATTCCCATATGTGAGAGGTTGACGTCTCAAGCCCATCCATGGGGCTAAAGTCTAAGTTGAACAACTTAGACTTTAGCCCCATGGATGGGCAAGAAGTAACTTGTTCACATTGTTTGAAATTTCCTGGGAAACACATAAGATGGAAGCCTGTTCCAGAAGGCAGCAACAAGGGATAAATGAGGAGGTAGAGTCTTAATGGATTTAACAGAGGAATTATTAATGACAGTTTAGCTGCACATTGTAGAAGATGCAACCAGCAGAAACTGTGTGCCTCTGTGAGAGTGGATGAAGTGAATTGGTGATTAATCAGCCTAATTGCTCTTCTGTATTGAATCAAGTAATTTTAGGGAGCTCTTAGTGGAGGGGGGGGGGCACCACCCCAGCTGTACAAACAGTATTCAATAGTGGGATGGATTTGTGATTTATATATGATTAATAACTGTTCAGAAGCATCCAAAAAATGCTGAGGAAACAATTTTTGGATGCCTAGGAAGCAATAGTTGTAATGTAGAGAGGTCTGATGAGAGAATAATCTGAAGAAGAGAGAAAGAGATCTCATCTTTTTGAGAGTAAGACTGGAAGAAAACGATTTTTGTGGGAGATAAAAACAGAACTATGTTTTGCTTGAATCTCTATGAAAGGAATGGTTTGGAGATCGGAATTAGGGGGGGACCACCTAAGAGGGTAATACAGTTTTTTAAGATTGTGGTGACTTCTGTGGGGCATGGTTTGTTTAATGATTTAGTCCTTCTTCAGCATTTAACAACAAAGCTGCGTACTGGGTTGGTTGTCAACTGGAGTAGGTCATTGATATATAGAAGGAAGAGAGTTGGTGAGAGAGCAGGGTCCTGTGAAACCCCAGAGATGATGGAGCATACTTAATAGACCTTTTGCACCAGACCCTGTCAAGGATATTAGGGATATCAAGGGCCACCTAAAACTCACCAAATTTTTTCATGGCATTTGTCTAGAGATGGGTGACATAGGTAAGTAGATCCCTTGTTGATCAAACAGGGTCAGAATCTAAACTGGCGATCCTTTATTAGTTGAGTGCTTTGAAGGAAATTGCATGTTGATGGTTTATTCATTACTTTAGTGAGAATTGAGGTGAGAGAAATTGGTTGTTAGTTTATTGGCAAGGATTTGTTTACCCTGCTTAGGAATAGGTTATGTTGGCTAATTTCCATCCGGTAGGATAGATACAAGTAGAATATGTGTAAAAAGATGACATGGAATGGGAGTCAACTTTGGAGCATACACCTTTCAGATGATTAGAGAAATCCCATCTGCACCAGATTTTTTTTTTTTTTTTTTTTCTGATTTGTATAAATTTCTTCTGAATTTTTTGGAAGGTCAAAGGAGGCATTGTGTGGTTAGTATCTCAAGCTTCCCCTCAGGAATCAAACCCTGATTCTATATTACTTGTCACAACCATGGTAGGTGCTAACATCTCATTAATAGCTGATAAAGCAGACACTTGAAAGATCACTGGTGCGAGATTATGTGACTTGCTAAAAGTTATGTAAAGTCACCAGTAGTTTTGAACTGAAATCTGATTGGTCTTAAAATGGTGCTTGTCTCCAAAAGTCAGAGTTGTTCTGCATCTTTAGGTCTAGAATTACCATGGTTTTCCAAGTAAAAAGGAGTCATAACTGATTTTATAAGCCACATGTGGTTTCACTTGCTTAGACATGTAATTAAACACGTATGGCTTAATCTTTGAGAGAAGCATGACTGCTAGCAGGATCGATCGGGTAGCACTCGATGAATAAATGCATCGAGTGCATTTATTCATGATTGTTTTGACTGCTTCACAGCTGTGTAGCACTACAGTATGCACTTCATGGGTACCAGCACTGCACGGAGTAAAAAGCAGTTTGTCTCAACTCCATTCTGCACACAAATCAGCTTCAAATCTAAAAGAAATAAGAAATGTGCTTGGTTACAGAGGCAGCAGATTTGAACCAGAACCTGCAGGAGCCACTGAATAGAGCAACATCTACTTGATTCCTTAACAAAAGTGAATAACTACTATAACAAATTTAAAAGATCACTGGTGAACTAGCAATAAAAAGAAACACTATGAAAATAATGTTTTTTATTCACTTCATCCCAAATAAAGCAAGTAATACATTTCAACTATTTAGGTACAACTTTTAGTGAAGATGGCAAATTAGAAATGGACAGTAGAATTAGCAAAGCTGGTATGGCAGAGAGTTAAGTGAATAAATTTATGTGGAGAGAAATTAGTGAGAATGCTAAACTATTTAGCAATATACATGACGGTATTCAAACTAATTTTAATTTATGGATCTGAGAAGTGGGTTGGAAATAAAATAAAGCCCAAAATGTGAGTCGGGAGAAAAATTAAGGAAGTGAACAGATGGCATCAGTGACAGAATCATTAAAAAATGAAGATATTAGGAAGAAACTTGACGTTGGCTCTGCTCACACAGTCCTGAGTGCTAACAGTCTTGGGTGATATGGTCACAAACAGTATGGGAAGCAAAAGGTTAGCAAAACAGCTGTTTGATGCAGTAAGTAATGCCTTCAAAGACCAAAATATAATATGACAAAATTGGAGTCCACAGGTACTAGCTTAATTTGGAAGAAAATTGTTAATAGGAAGTAATAATATAAACTTTTCATGTAGTATCAGCAATTTGATGTTGTTTCCTGGTTAAGTAAAGTTTAAAATGTCTATTCTCTACTAATGTAACAGTAAATTTCTCTTATAATACTAGAAAAAGCTGAAAATACAATATATGCCATTTTAATTGAAGAGAGAAATATTAAAACTGAAGTAGTGCTTCTTTTGCTATAGTATATAATCCAGACATATTTCAAAACATTAATAATGCTGCAGCAATACTTTCACTACACGAACAGCATCATTCGATTGTGTGTATGGGTAATTGAACTATTTTTTTCAGTTGTAAAATTGTAGCAGTCAAAATTCTGCATGCTGTTTTACCTTGAATTTTTCTTTCTTTCAAAATTATGCACCTATCACACTATTTTCATTAGGACAGGAATTTAATGTGTTACCTTAAATAGAGAATCAATTTTTCAGAAATGAGCTGCTATCTACACAGACTTCATAACTTTTAATTAAGCATTCTCTTATAAGAAAACAGTATGAACTTATGCCAGCTGTCCATTAAGTATCTGTCCAGTTGGGAAGCTGACTTGTACACATCAGCAAAAAAGTACAAAAAAAGCTCAGTGCAGATAGCATAGGAGCAACATTATTCTATGATGAATTAGCAACAATTATTCAACAATTACTCTTGAATACAATCACAAATTTATGGTGAGAAACATCTGCAGAAACATTATTTAAATTCATTAAAAAATGATTACACTGAAGTTTTACAAATTCGTGGATATAAAAAGAAAAATAGAATAAAAAATAATGCTACAAAGAAAACAAAGCATCACAGACTTTCTAAATAATTAAAAAAAAATTTCATTTTGTATTTACATACTACAAGAATGTTTATCTTATGTTTCTATAGGTTTTTTTTAATGTATTTAACCCAATAAAACATAATTTGGATTAACTTTGGATAATTTGGTTTTTCAGTTATCCAGGCTCTAGCATTTCTCAGTTATCACGGATAATTGATATCCAGGCTCTAGCATTCCTCAATTATCACGTATAATTGATGTTTTTCTTGCAGAAAATATAGTTTTTATTTATTTATTTATTTTTTTAATAAGTTTGGAAAAATATGTTGACATAACAAATATCTTTATTTGCTTTCTTGTGTACTCATTTTAAGTATTCTTCTGTAAAGTTCTTCCACTTGGTTAAAGGGTAATTTATACTAGACAAATATTCTTGTTTTAATCCTTTACCCAAGTGCACAAATTTCGCATCTGAAGTATCTTCATGACAAGGCTATTTATATATAAATCTGGGCTGTTGCCATAGTATCCTATAATGCAAAGCACACTTCCTTTGATATGCATGTGTGTGTTATCATACATTGCAGGTTTTGAGCTTGATGGAGGTGAAAGAGTGACTTGGCATTTATCATAGATTTAGAAATGGGGTGGCAGAGAACCTGATACTGATAAGAGAGAGAGAGAAGAGGCCTCTGTTTTATCATCATAAAACCAAAGGGCATATTTTCTTTCTCTCTCCATTATCATGCAGCTGAACAACTGCAATACAGAGATGACTGCCCCATGGCTAACTTTTTTGAAGGCCAACTGCTTTCTTGGTCTTTGCTCTGCAGCTAACCTAAGAGGATGGAACAGTATGAAAACTCTTTTATAAGAATACACGGAATTTAATTTTACCCTGATGAATATTGTATAACATGAGTAATCTACACCACCTCACATCTCCTAGAATGGTTTTTTTAAATATGAAAGTTGACAAACTGAACAGTTGAATTTCCATAAAAAAACAGTGTTGTAAAGCATTTGTATGTCATATTGCCAATTTTCAAAACCACGTTTTTTCTGATCCATACATGATATTTTAACCAGTTAATTATAAGTATCAAAATTCTTTTCCCATTGCTAACTGACGGGGAGGTATTGTAAAAAAAACTTGCTTCATGTTGGAGGTTTATATTTCAACACTATGAAAGGATTAAAACTGATTTTAATGCTTACAATATTTCTTCAGGGATTACAAAAAAACTATTGTAACATACACTCAAATATAACACAATACTAAGTGAAAAATGTGGGTAATTCTAAAGTCCCATCTAGGTGGTGTGCCCTCTATGGGCATTTGTAGGTGGCCTGGGATGTAAAGTGGGATCTCTGATAATGTTTCCCAAATTTTGGGAATTTTTATGCAACTGTATTTAAATTCGGTTGATTTCTGAGTGCCACTGCAGATTATAAAAACAGTTTTTCTTTTTTGAATTTACTATGGTGGAGCATGGTGATGTTTTTCTAGGAGATCCTGTAGGTTGTATCCAAAACATGGTCTGCAAGGCCAGATTGACCATATTCTTGATTTCAGCTGTATGTTTTGTGTTCTAAATGGATGGTTGCTGATCTATCTGTTTGAAGTAAGTCAGCTTGCAGAAACAGGGTACTTTATGGTGGGTCTTAAACACCGTGTGGAGGTTGTACTTTAAGGACCTGGCTATTTTTTCTGATGTGTCACAGATGTAGGGTATGGTGATGGCATTTCTAAAATCCTTCTTAAGGGATGGTCAGGGAATGGGGGAGGAACTGATAATTTGTTTAATTCTGTAATCACTGTAGCCATTGGAAAGGAAGGTGTTGTGTATGTCGTTAAGTTCAGTTCAAAAGAGGGTTCCACTGGAACAAAGATTGTGGGCTCTATTGGTTAGTTTTAATAATGCCATATTGTTGAGAAGGGTGGTGTGAGAGTTGGAGATCTTAGCCAGATAGGTTTGAGAGGGTTCTATGGCTCATTTTTCAAAATTTTCCATGTAAAAATTGGTGAGGGAGAAATCCATAGCAATTCCCTCTGTCTGTTTGTAAATTTTATTCTTCCAAGAAAAATAACTAGCATTGATGGCAGAAGAAAAGAGATTTAAGATATCTGACGTTTTTTAAGAGTGCTAAGGTGTCATTTAAGGGAATATTGATAAACAGTGCATTGATGTCAAAACTTGTAAGAGTGCTTAGGTGTCATTTAAGGGAATATTGATAAACAGTGCATTGATGTCTATCTGTATTATTTAAAGTTAGATTTTCAGTTAAGGTTTTAAAATTGGTAGTTTTTCACATAGGATAGGATGGTAAGTCCAGTGAAGGGGGGGGGGGGGGTTAGAGAGTTAGCCAGCTTCTTTGACAGTTTGTTTATTAAGTATCAGGTTGACATGCTATTCAATTTGTTTCAGATTTTTTTTTTTTTTTTTTTAACATTAATTCCACTTGCAAGTATTGTAAACAGGAATGCACAGGTCAGTTTTTAATAGCTAGCTTGCTTAAAAAAAAGTGGAAGGTTTTATCCCTTTGTGAGAACTGCAACCAACCAGAAATATGAGTTTCATTATCAGGAAACATCTGCTTAATTTTGCCTGGACTGCTGCTTCCTGGAGTAATGATCTTATGTTCATGGCAGTTCTAAAAATGTAAAATCTTTGACAGACTGGCATGGGAATGTCATTACCTTTTATTAAAAGCAGCAACAGCCCAGGCAAAATTAAATAGCTATTTGTTGAAAATTGATGTACCTGTAAATATTAGCGAAGATAATTCCTACACCAGCTGCCAGCTTGAAAAGGGGTAGGAGAAAGAAAGCACAAAGGGTGCCAAAATGAATATGCTCCAGCCTTATATGTTACCATCATATGTACAAGCTTAGCACACAAATGCTATTAGCAATTATGATCGAAGTATATGCAACTCTACAATTTATAGTCAGTGTTGGTTTAACAATTCCCTCACAAAATTCTTGGAAGTTTAACATTCAGCTCACTTAAACTGGCTCCAGCACCATACATGCTGTTTTTTTAAGCTAATGGTGGTCATACTGGGCAAAATCATTATCTCCTAAAGATTTTTACAAACATCCCTGTTGTAGTGAGATTCAATGGCATAGCAAGTTGCCTGGAGAACAGAGATGCCAGCCTCCTCAGTGAAAACAACAGGACAGACTTGTAGTTCTGCATGACATTTTACTTGTAAGGGGAGGACTACAAGTTAATTATGAACTATGTTAACATCCAGATATTATATGAGTGATCTCAATGATTAACAGGATGAAAAACGTTTTTCTGTGATGTGTTAAGCAGAATTTTAACCATGAAATTAAAACCTGAAATTCAAATTTGCTTTAAGAAATGGCCACGACTGTTACACATTGCCAACTTCTGTGAAATGTGTAACAGAAGGCTCAACTCTGCCTAAAAATCTTGAAGCTAGATTAGCTATGTTTGAAATAATTGTCACCTCCCAGCCCTTGACTGGCAATCACTCATCGTAGTTATTTGATTCTGTAGGTCAGGGGTGTTCAACCCGTCGATTGTGGAGATATTTTTGGTCGATCTTTTGTGTATTCCTCCTTACTTACAAATTTAATTAAAACTGAAAACATATTTTCTTTATCATTATTTTGTATTATTTTTAATTCGCTTTAAGTGTATTGCTATTATTTATTTATTTTTGTCAAATCAGTAATTTTTCTTATAAGTCCGGGTATATGAATCAATTTGGATCAGTGGACGTCAAACAGCGAGCTGAGCGAATACGATTATAAGCAATGTAAAAGCTCGATTGCAGCTTAAATATTCCAAAGCACATTACATCGATTTTTTACTTAGGTTAAGTCCCATGTGAATATCATAAAAAAATAAACTTTGTTTGTCTCGGTAGTTTGTATTAGATGTTTTTGTAAATAACTTTTGAAGCTAACTGTATATACTGCTTTAATAAGAATATGTTAGAGTGTTAAAAATAAAGGCAATGTTTTTGTCGGCGAAGCTGTAATTTGCATTAGAAAGACTGTTATTCAAACTTGTATGTATGAGAAAGGCTTGCAGGTGCAAAGTGTAAACATCTCTGAAGTCAGTCAGAAAGAGTTCAAACAACTTTCCGATGGCCGGCAACTTACAATCAAAAGAAAGCGGAGAAGAACCAAAGGTGTGCTGAACTTGAAACTTAAGATGAAAGACTCATACTGATTTTTTTTTTTTTTTTTTTTGGTTGCCGAACTTCATGCGAGGTCTCAGAGGAGGCCTAATAAAAAGGGACTGAAGCAAGCAGAAGGGGTCCCGGTTCTAGAATTGCTGTCAGAGAGGAGTTTCCCGTTTCCAGAAAGGAGCTTCTTGGTTCGAGATGTCGCTAGAGAGACACTACTTCGAGGCCGCAGACAAGGTTTCAAATTGCCGAAGAAAAGTTTCCAGGCCAGGTTAATGTCAGACATTCACCAGTGTGTTGCGTTTTCATTACAATTTGATGAATCAAACGACTTCACTGATATTGCTCGGTTAATGGTATTTATTCGCATGGTATTTCAAGATTATTCAAGTAAAGAACTTTTGAAAATTATACCATTATTGGGAAGGACTAGTGGAGAAGACATTTTTTCGGCATTTGATGAATTTGTGATTCCGCTTTTTAAACTTGTGTCTATTACTACTGATGGTGCTCCTGCAATGGTAGGTAATAAATCAGGCTTCATTTCATTATGTACAAACGATAACAAATATCCAGATTTTTTAACGTACCACTGCATTATTCATCAACAAGTACTGTGTAGTAAAAGATTAAACACAAAAGATGTTTTGGATATTACATTTAAAATTGTAAATTCTGTTTGAGGAAAAGCCCTGCAACAGCAGTTATTTAAATTATACTGTTACAATAATGTTTGCTGGCTCAGCAGAAGTCAATTTTTGAAAGGTTTCTTGTATTAATTAACGATATAAAAATTTTCTTGATGAAAAAGGGGATATTTATCCACAATTGAGTGATAAAAGATGGTTGTTAAACTTATCATTTTTAGTAGCTTTCGGTACGAAATTAAGCAATTTAAATTTAGAGTTACAAGGTAGAGAAAAATTTAATTGACATGTTAAGTTCAATAAAAACTTTCCAACAATACTTACTTTGATTAAAGAAAAATATAAATGAACGCGAATTTAGATATCTCCCATATTTATTAAAATTTTTCGAACAAAATCAAGAAATGCTTTGCTATGATTTAAAAGAATTTATTCATGAAATAGAATTAGTTGAAGAAATAAATTCAAGATTTAAAGATTTTAATAAAACTGCAATGATTGTATCTTTTATCAATAATTCACTTCAAGAAAACTTGAACATCACAGAAATTTCAAATAAAATTAGTGGGCTGTTTGATATAAACCAAGCTGAAGTAGAACTTGAGATAATAAACATTCAGAATAGTTTACATTTAAAATAAATAAACAATGAAATCATTTGGAAGTATGCACATGAAAAATTCCCAATATTAACTGATATTGCGTGAAAAATTCTGTCGTGTTTCAGATCGACATGTCAGAATCTGCTTTTTCAAATATGACAGTCATAAAAAATCAATTAAGAAACCAATTACAAATGATGAATTGGAAGATTGTCTGCGATTGGCTACTTCATATTAACTTGACTATGAAAATATTGCGAGGTCCAAACAATGCCAAATTTCACATTAACTTTTTTTTTTTCTTCTTTCAATCAACCAGCTTAACTTGTAATTTTGTAATCAATGTGTTGTTTTTTCTAAAATAGAGAAATAAAGATTTTATTCCAATATATATTTTTTTTTTTGTTGTATTAAAATAATTAAAAGTGATAAATAAATTTTTAAATACACAAAGTTTTATTTGTGTATAATGAGATATCAGGTTGGGGGGAACATGATATCTATATAAGAGAGTAGATCGCCGAATAACTTATTATAGAAAAGTAGCTCGTGTAGTGAAAAAGGTTGAACACCACTGCTATAGGTCTAGGGCAGTGGTTCCCAAACTTTTTTGGGGCAACACCCCCTCGAATCCATAAGCTCATCGTCAGTGCCCCCCCCTCCCCCCGTGTCTTACCTGAATCCACCCTACATTCAGAAAAGCGATTCACACAACCCACAGGAACGGTAATAATATTTTAAAAACAAATATTAATTTATAATTTACATTTATTTTAAATACAAAAAAAAAAAAAAAACCATTTAACTTTAATAGCAACTTCACATTAAAATCTAATAAAACATTGTATTATAAGGCTATTACAATAGCAGCTATCGATTTGAATGTTTTGAAAATCCTTAATGTGATGGATGGACTTCATGGAGACATAGTTTTCCTATGTCTGGTTTAATATAACTTAGCAAGAGTCTTATTCAAATTAAGTGGATATCGAATAGAGAAACTATAAGAGTTTCAGTGAAACTACCAAAGTTTCGGCAGATCAAAGTGTAAGCAAACCTTTCATGCCAGGAGCAACTCGTAGTAAAAGCAGAGTAATAATGATCACTATCCTTAGTATTTCCCATAATGTAAAAGACATCTAGTGGACATGCATAACATCATACATGTCCACTAGGAGATGTGTTTTATATTATGGGAAATACTAAGAATAGTGATCAGAGCTTACTCCATTTTTACTACGAGTTGCTCCTGTCATGAAAGGTTTGCTTACCCTTGGATCCGCCGAAACTTTTGTAGAGATTTCAAAGCCGAAACTTGGCTTTGAAATCTCTTTGCAGAAAGAGCAGAGATCTCTTTCTACAACCAAAACTCTTCATAAGATTTCTTAAATTTTGGCATCAGCAACAGCTATAATTTGCAGCTCAATTAGTTTTTCCTCCATGGCTCCCACTAACTCAGTATCGGAAAATGGATTTATTATCTAATCTGGAACTTCCAACGAAAGTAAATCCTTGATCTACTTGCCTTGTCAGGATGTACCTTCTTCAAATGTTCAATTATTTTGGAAGGCTTCATGGCCTCATTTGAGAAGACCCTTTCACAAATTGGCAGCTGCTAGTTTGTTGGTGCTGGTATGTATCCATATTTTAGGTATTCAAAGCTATACTGCGTACATTTCTTCTTTGACGTATCTGCATCTGCCATTTCTATTCTGGAACATGTAGAAATAAGCGTATATACATATTTGAAAGCAGTTTTTATAAATAATCTTTATTTTTATATCCTCACGATATAACAGAACCTATAATTTGCCAAGCTGCGACACAACACTCATATAGCTAAACGCTTCACATTTTTGTTCAGTAAATAAGAATATGGGAAAATACATTATAACACACTCAATACTATTAAGGTAAAAAAGGACCACTTCAGAAATTACCAACAAAAAACGTCTTGAAAATAATAATAATAATCAAACAGTTGCAATTAATTATTGCACATTTCAGCATTTTGCAGCACACCTTCATTGCCCTCTTAAGTAATCAAACCACCCACTTTGGGAACCACTGGTCTAGGGGGGGGGGGGGAATTTGTAATGTAACTATATGATATTGCAATCAGCATATAATTAACTCACATCTTAACAACAGAAAAATGTTTCTGTTGTTAAGATGTGGGGAATTAGCAGGAACAATGAAAATTGTAGATTTATGCTGATGTAGAATTTTGAAATGTAATGTTGCTTACCTAAAATCTTCACACTGAAATAAATATGTACTGTCTCTGTATCATTAATTGAAATCTTTCAAACACAAAACCAACAGTTACTACACAAACTAACTTTTAAGCTTCAAATGAAAGAAATACTCTATACTGAGCAATATTTCTTAAAGTTACAGGTTTAAGAGAACAGTATCAATTTATGCCAGCTATCCATCATTGGAAGTTGACTTGTTCACAATACTTTTTCCCTCACCTCAATTAGCAGACTAATGTTCATCACTTGTGTCATCGTCCTCTTTGTAATTGGAGATGACTAGTTATAAAGTTGACTGTTGAAGTTTGCAGGTTATTTTTGATTTTAATAGTACACATTGTACTACTGGTTTATTGGTAAAATTTTGTGATTTAATTTCATATTCTTCCTTCTTTCTCATTATTATTTGCATCCTTTGTTCTTCAAACATTGGGTGCAGGAGGATCAATCCCCCCGCCCCTCTAACTATAGCAAACATCTATTATATTTTACCTTTAAATTTCTCTTTCTATATGTATACAGTTGAAACTGGTTTTATTACACTTGATGAAATATCTTTCCTTGTTGATTAATTCTGTAGCAATTCTTAGAGATCTACTTACTATAGATACATATTGGTTCCAGGACAAAAAAAAAAAAAGAGGTGTTTCAAGTGATGAAATATTTACTAGAACAAAGACCACTTTATTCCTCATAACATTTTATTTAGAATATGAAAACTTCAGAAGAAAATAAATTTCTGAAGATTTATAGTACTTCATAAAGCATATTTAACTATAGTTGCACACTGAGAATAATTTAACACACTCAATTTGGTTTAAAAATTTTACTTTATCACAGACAATTAACAGAGGATTGATAATAAACTTTAAATTTTTTTTTTTAAATTCTATAATCTACTTTCCACTTCCAATAAGACGGTTAAGGAGGATAATAAGAAAATAGCTAACTTGGTATTTATTAAACTGGGAGGGGGGGATTCACTGATGACTGCTTAATGTATATATAAATACATACACAACTTTGGTCATTTGAAATAAAAAAAATAAAACATTGTCTTTTTTTTTTTTTTTTTTTTTTTGCTTTCATTAGCAACTCTAAGTTACAAAAACTTAGTACAGTGAAATGTATAGCAAAGGTAACATCATATTGCATAAATATTAACAAAACAGTGTAAAGTAAAATGCACAAAGAGTATATCAGTAACAGTTAAAAAATAAAATTTGCGAGAGTTAGTCTGCCTTTAATTTAAACCTTACAAAAAAAATCCCTATAGAATAATCAACATAACAAATTCTAGTTCTCATTAAAATGCTGAAAACAGTTACACTTAGATCAGAGTACACTTATATAGCTTTTTTAAGAGTATCTTTCTAAATTATATGAAGCCCAAGTACTGAAATCTCTGTTTGTGTCAAGAAATACGTATGACTGGCAGTACTCTGTTTTTACTCCCCTTTCCAATCTCGCATCATCTACATCATAAAATGTAAAACCTTGTAATTTTGGAATGTTTATGAAGTCATTATTTGGTCATGTTTGGCACCTACAAAAGAATTATGTCTAAGCCATGGAGCAATTGAATTTCAAAAAGGTTTCTCAGATTTATGTTTTTTATATACAAAAAATTAATTTATTTATAAATATTAATTATAAATTAAGTTGATAATTGGATAAACTGTAATGATGTCAGGGGTTGATCAAGAGCAATATCTGTGACAATCATACAGTTAATTTTTTTTTTTTGAATGAGTTATAAATTAGGATGAGTGAGTGGTAAACCTGCATCCCCCCCCCATTTAGTTTAGAATTAACATATGTTGAAGATCTGATGGCAAAATGAAAGAGTGATAACCTGTGAAGTTTTGGTATTATTAAATATGGAGAAACTGTAGGTGAGAAATGAAATAGAAGAATAATAGTGCTGCTGAAAAGAGTGAGTGTGGATGCAGCAGGGGCAACAAGACCTTCCTTCACAATTGATTGTGAATAAGCAGAAAGAAATGGAGTAAAACATTACTTTCTGCATTAGGATGAGGAAAGGAACTTCAAGTCAATATTAAATGTTGACTGAAGATTGCGGACTTACAATAAAAGATTAAGAAGGGATGAGTGGATGAGGAAAACCAGTGTCTCTGAGATCAGCTTATTCTCCTTTGGAAAGGGCATAACTGGTTTTTCGTTTTTCAGGAATGGAATATAGCTAATGGTATTCCATGGTGTTACCTCTTGGACTGCTGCTTTTTAACTTGCATGCTAATGACATGCCTGAATAATTTTAAGGGAGATAAAGAGAAACGGCTCCAGTTTCAATATTGCACACTTTAAGATGCAGAGGTGAAATGGCATGTGCTATACTTGGAGGTGACAAATGATCAACTACAAAAAATAGTGAAGACAGACAGGATTACTCATTATCAAGCAGAATAGAGAAAAAGGGTAGTATTATTCTCTTCACTATATTATAGAAGGAGAGGGTCAAAAAGTGACAATGTGAGGAAACCATATAAAACCAAGGGAGTAAGAATTTTTTAGTGGTTAAGTGGAATTATAAGTGAATGCTTAGACTGTATGAAAGTAAGAGTGACATCATCACTGATTATCAAGATAACAGAATATATCTTGGCTTGAAGTGACATACAGCCATGTTTATTTATTAGAAAGAATTTATTTAAACATTTGTGGTTGGATTGACAATAAAAATGTTTTCCACTAAAAGTTATCCTTGAACTTATTTTTGTTTTGCACAAAGAAAAATGGTTATGTATAATTTAACTCTTGAATATGAAGACTAGGGTTCATCTAATAACTTTGTAAGAGAAAGTATTTAAAGGAATATACCTTTAAAACAAGAACAAAAAACAATGTAGAGAATGCATTTTTTGTTAATATGCAAGACTTTTTATTGGTTACTTTTGCCCTTGCAGAATATTAAACTTGTTATAAATCTTAAGTTAATTTTTATATATACAATGATAACAAAACTAAGTAATTTAAAAGGGAATGATATTTGCATTTTCTAATAAGTGACTTTAAAAGCCAGATGAGTGCTAAAAATTTTCCATGGTATGTTATTTCACAATTCCTGTAAAAAAAAAAATCTTTCATATTTGAGTATATGCATTACATTTCAAAATTAAGTACATCAGAGTTCATCGTACAATGATTATTTATCAGATACAGTTTTGGAATAATTGTAACTAAGCACATTTTATTACTAAAATGGCTATCTTTCCAACAACAAAACAATCTAGCATTCATGACTTTGTCCAAGATAAATTAGCATCTTCGTTTATTTAAAAAAAAATTCCTCTCAAGCATGCTTATTTTACACTATATAGTCTATACAACTAAGTGTCACTGCTAATGGAGGACTTACATAATCTATGGTACAATCCACTTGATTGTAACATATCCTAGCTAATGTAGTCGTATCATGGCTACATGCATATATTACCTACCTATCTTTAGATTAATAACTTACATTTATCAGATGTATTCCATTGGTAATAAAAGTCATTTGAGTAGTAAAACATATCACAGCTGGAAATACAAACTGAAGCTTGGAGCTAAAAAAAAAAAAAAAAAAAAACAGTGCACAATCCCTTGGAAATAAATAGCTTCATTTTGGAACTAAGCCACGAGATTGTGGATAACTACTACTTTCTACATGATGATCACTTCTGAGGTAGTATACACTGTCAGGTCTAGAAATAAAAAGTAGAATATAACTAGCATTGAATATAGCTGAATATAAAAATATAAAATATTGAATATAAAAAGAATTAATAATGTTACCATTAATTAAAAAAGGCAGCCATTTAACAAAATTACGAAAACTTGGACTTACCTTGTTTTTGGTAATTTTTCTCTTCTGCAAGATTTAAGTTTTAGTTCACTTTGGAATATACTCTGACTGTAAAATGACAAAAGAAATTATAGTGAAACCTTTATCTTATATTTATCAATATAGCACATCCATGAATTTACTGTTTTATCCTACAATGTGCAGTGTTTTTGAATAACAGGAATCCCACCAATTAAAGGTTATAAGCCTATCATACATTACTACCATGAGTAGGCTATACACCCTCTGTCCAAAAAGAAACCAAACTTTTCGAAGAAACCAGTGGCGCCACCTGTTGTGTCAACTGTTTATGACATTTGTTTCATTAGAAGCCGAGTTATAGGGCCAAGAGTGACTGTGTTTGGATGAATGGTCAAAAAATGAGTTTCAAACAGAGAGCTGCGATTGACTTTTGTGTTAAACTTGATGAAAGTTTTACTAAAACACATCAGATGCTTCAAAAAGCATATGGTAATGAATGCTTATCCCGTACTCAAGTTTATGAGTGGTTTAAGTGATTTCAAAATGGTCGTGAGACCCTTGAGGACGACGAAAAGCTGAGCCATCCAAAAACTAGACTGAGCGTGATTTCATCAAAGAAAACCCGAAATTGTCCGTGAGACTGATTGAAGATGAATTGGGGATTCCAAAATCAACTGTGCACAACATTTTGACCGAGCGTTTCGGCCTTCGTAAATTGAATTTGCAATTTGTTCCCCATAAGTTGACTGACGACCAAAAAATGTATCGAACTGAACACTGCAAGGACCTCATTAAAACCACTCAAGGACTCAAACTTCCTTGAAACGATTGTTGCTGGTGACGAAACGTGGTGTTTTGAGTATGAGCCCGAAACAGAATGCTGAGTGGAGACCACCAGAAGAGGGACATCTGAAAAAAAAAACTAAAGCTTGGAGAAGTCAAAAGTAAAGACAATGCTGATTGTTTCTACAATTCCAAGGGCATTATTCACAAAGAATTCTTTCCGCCTGGCCAAATGGTCAATGGTGAGTTTTATCTCGGAGTTTTGAAGCAATTGATAGCAAGAATTCGTCCGTACGGCATGAATATAGTGATACAGGCAGCTGGTCACTTTGGCGCGATAATGCACCATCTCATCATTCGAACATTGTGAGACAGTTTTTGAGCAAAAACCAAGTTTGTGTGTTGGATCACTCGCCATATTCACCTGATTTAGCACTCTGTGACTTCTTTCTTCCGACTTCATTTACTGATGAAGGAAGGCGATATGACATCATTCAAAATGTTCAAGCAGCAGTAACCATGATCCTCAACAGTATGACAAAAGCCAATATAAAAAAAAAAACTAATTTAACGAATTAATTGACCTTGCCAAATGCTGCATCAAAGCTGAGGGAGAGTATATTGATTGAAATAAATGATTTGAATATTTATAATTGGCTCAAAAACTGTGTTTTATTTTCTATCAAAAGTTCAGTTTCTTTTTGGACAGAGGGTGTAGGTTAGGATAATCCAGTTGCCTTGTTATAGAGAACAAATATGGTAGGAGGTTAACTCACACTAGACAATAAATTAATCAGTTACCTAAAGACATTCCTGTCCAGTGGGACAGAATCCACAGCCTACTGATTGGAGAAAGATAATATTCACTTTGTCTAATTAGGCCGACATGTTTATGGATTTCCTGAATATCCGAAAATTAAATTCACATCATTAAAAGTGTACAGGAAAGAAATCTACATGGGCATCTATCTATAGGCAAGCTCATCCATCACCCTCAACAAAAATTAGGTATCATCAAAGCTTAAAAAAAATAGAGCTTTGCATATACTTGAAAGTGATGAAATTAATAGAAAATAAGAACTTCAAATCCTATTTAATCAGTTCTTCCAAAATGGCTACTCTAAAAAAGGCTACAGAAGCTTATTTTCTGATGAACCATTCTGTGATGACCAAGAAATTAATTTATTATTTTATTTGATGTTTTAAGGATACTTGTGACATAAAGACTGAATAATTTAGCATATGGTAATGTACATGCAGTTATTATAAAGATACATAAGTCAAAATAAATATGTAAAAAAGTAAGTGCCAAATAATTAGAATAAAACAAAGACACATACTTTCAGCAAACGAAACACTTATAAGTTAAGATCAAGTTATCTGATCCAGTCTATATCAGACCTTGTTGCCTCCAGGAAGTTATTTCTTTGACTCGTGTATGCATGAAGAATGCACTCAGTAGAAATGTGGTGGATTGATTGATTCAGGTGCCCACAGCCACATTCCGGTGAGGGAATTTTTCCCCACTTGTACAGAGAGCTTGCACATCTTCCATGTCCAGTGCAAATCCTGTTCAGTGTTATCCATGTCTTTTGGCTCAGTTCCATGCAGGATGTTGAGACAATGCCTATCAAACCAAGTTTGAATTTGGGCATTGGTATTTATGCTCCATGTTCATTTACATTGTTCTTTGGTATTGTAGTTGGTCGTTCTCAGGTGTTTAGATTCGCAGTGAGGGGGCTTTCTTGATTTCAGTCTGTTGAGTTGTAGCTCTAGCATGTCGTTGTGTATAGGCAATTCAGTATTTCATCATATTCTCGTAGTAGAGCATCGTATCTTCGTAGGTTTGGTGGTATTATGTTACTCAGCATGGGAGCCAGTAAACAGGAGTTGTTTTTATGGTTCCAGTGATAAGTCGCATTGTGGTGTTAAGCTGGCAGTCAATTAGTTTAGTATGGCAGCTGTTGAGCCAAACTGGAGCACAGTACTCTGCCACCGAAAAAACCAATCTGAATGCTGATGTTCTTAATGTGGTTGCTGCTGCACCCCAAGTGCCACATAATTTAGATATTAGATTAGAATTAAAGAAATTAATTACCAAGACATGATACCATGCATTGGCAATGTATCAAGAAAAATATCCCAAATATTAAAATCAGTCAACATCAGCACAGCCTTCAAACCAGTTAACACCTTACAAAGTTCCATTTTAAGAACATCCTGGAGTATATAAGTAAGATTGTGTTTTTGTGGAAAAGTATGTAGGTCAAACTGAAAGCAGTTTCAAACTCTGTAAAAGAGAACATGGAAGGAAAGTTGAAAACAAAAGGGAAGAAAAAAGCAGATTCATAGCACATATCCTCAAAGAATGTTACACATAAATTGACAAAGATCCTCCATGCCTTACTTAGAAGAAAATCACTTTTACAAATTGTTCAAGGAGTCTTCCAAGGTCATTCACCACAATACACTAAATAGAAACCAAGGATTGATCCTTCATGACATTTGGAAATCATTAATTAAGATGTGTAATACTCAAGGCCTCTTCTGGGGGGCCAGCAATCACATATAGAGTTTACACAACAAAGTAGCAACTACACACATGCCTAACGATACACATGATTAAACTATCATTCCAGTCTTTTTCAATTTACAGAAATAACAGGTGTTGGGAATTTTTTTTTTTTTGTTGGTTTTAGCTTACATTAACCCCCCTCCCCCCAACCGGCCATGGCATCTATAGACGTGAACCTAAATCTGGATATGATTCTGTAACACTCATTGAATAACAAGGATAATAAGTGCAATTTGGTCTCACTATTTCATCCACATCGGCCGGTAGGGAGGTTAAATAACTTCCTGAAGCATTCCAGCAAAATTATAAAAATACATGTACAGCTAATAAAAAATGTCTAAAAAATAGCTTAGCTGTGAAGATACTTTACATGCATACTTTGCTTACCCTTGGGTAAATGATTAATTAACTTATATGACAGACACTAATGTGGGAACAGAGTTGGATGAAATACAGCTGTGGGATTAGATGCTAGGGTTTTGTGACAATGTGCAAGAGAACTGGCAATGACTAGGCTGTTTAATTAAAGTCTCAGCTCTGGTAGAGTTCCAAGGGAGTGGAAAGAAGGCAAAATAATTCCTTTGTATAAGGGAGGCTCTAAGACTGCAAATAGCAAATTATAAATCAATCAGTATCTCAGGCGTGATGGTAAAAGTACTAGAAAAATTGGTCAAAAAGAGAATTCAAGAATGATTAGATAAAAATATAATACCGTATGAGGAACAACAAGGCTTCGTGAAGGATCAGTCATGCCATGTAATTTATTAATTTTTTATAATATAAAAACAACCTGAGTTGGATAAAGAAAATGGCAACACAATGATTATGCTGGATTTTGTATGGCATTTGATTAAAATCCATCCCCAAATTAGAACAAATGGGAATTGATATGAGGGTGGCTGCTGGATGGTGGAGGGGCAGAATCAAGGTGAAAACAGGTGACTAGTGGTATGCCACAAGGTTCAGAAATATTCAGTTGTATGCATTTTGGTATAAACAGTTTACAAGTTGTGTGCCACTTTGTTGGAACTGTATTCCAAGAAATAGATGAAGTTAGGGATAGTTGGAGACAGAAAGCCAAAATTTACAGGACAACTGTAAGGTAGTTCATAAGTACTTGGCTATTGAAGAACACAAATGGGGATGAAGACTTCTTATGTGGATAAGAAGTAATTGCCATGTAATTTATTAATTTTTTATAATATAAAAACAACCTGAGTTGGATAAAGAAAATGGCAACACAATGATTATGCTGGATTTTGTATGGCATTTGATTAAAATCCATCCCCAAATTAGAACAAATGGGAATTGATATGAGGGTGGCTGCTGGATAGATATCAAAAAGTGGAATATGGAGGGGCAGAATCAAGGTGAAAACAGGTGACTAGTGGTATGCCACAAGGTTCAGAAATATTCAGTTGTATGCATTTTGGTATAAACAGTTTACAAGTTGTGTGCCACTTTGTTGGAACTGTATTCCAAGAAATAGATGAAGTTAGGGATATGCATTTTGGTATAAACAGTTTACAAGTTGTGTGCCACTTTGTTGGAACTGTATTCCAAGAAATAGATGAAGTTAGGGATAGTTGGAGACAGAAAGCCAAAATTTACAGGACAACTGTAAGGTAGTTCATAAGTACTTGGCTATTGAAGAACACAAATGGGGATGAAGACTTCTTATGTGGATAAGAGGGTGGCTGCTGGACAGATATCAAAAAGGGGTATATGGAGGAGTAGACATAGAGTTGAAGTTTAGAGGACATGTTGCTATGGTAGCCCATAAGATTACTTGGCTATTGAAGAACACATTAACAAGTAGAGATAAGATGTTATTCCTCTTTATAAGGCCTTGATACACCCACATCTGGAGTACTGTGCCCAAGTCTGGTCTGCTGGGTTTCTTGGGGATGAAGCAGTGGAGAGGATTCAGAGGCGAGTGGCCTGTGGAATGTTCCCTATAAGGATAGACTGAAGGTGTGTGGATTGCAAAAGTTAGTTGATAGGAGAAAAAGAGGGGATATGATAGAAACATTTAAGTTGCTTAAAGGATTTTATAGGATACATACAGGGGAAATGCTTCAGCACTTGGCTAGATGGACTACAACAAGGGGGTCATCCCTGGAAGTTGAATAAAGGTGTGATTAGTAGGCGTGTGAGGACTAGATTTTTTTTTACTTGGAGAGTTGTGAATGAGTAGAATGAGTTGTCAGAGTCTTTCGGACTCCATGGAGCTGCCCATACAATAATAATAATCCTTCAAACAGTGAGTTAAAACATGTATCTCATCTACTATGGCATAGAAATACATGTAAAAAAATTGGGAAGGTTGCTAAGAGATTTTAGCATCTCCCTGCAAAAACAAAAAAAAAACCAATGTAAATTTAACCTTAGTAGCTCTGTTGATTTTTAAAAAGCCCTTTTGTCGGAAAGACCTGAGTTTGAATCTTGTCATAACCCAAAGAACCCTTATCAGGGCTTTTCAACGTGAAAATGGAGATGGAGCACCCCCCCTCAAAACAGGCATACTACCCCCACCCCAAACAAGCCCATGCATACACACACTGAGTACTATTGATAAACAAGGACAAGGAAAGAGGGAAGGGAATTATTATGAAACATGGAAACTGCCTTGCCCTATAATAATTTCCTAGTAATATAGCATTGCTACATCACTAACCACTGCGTTGAGGGAAAATATTAGTGAAGAACCAAACATATATCTTAAAGTTAATTTTGGACTCCATGAACATAAAAAAAATAAGATAAAATAACAAAAATTAAAGAATTAACCTAATCAGATCACCATTTTAGTCTTACATCAGATGAATGGGCCAGAATTCAAAATAAGATTTTAGTAGAGTTGTTCATTCAGATGACACAAACATTTAAAATTTAGTATTGGTTTGTATACCCAGAAACTGTTCTTATAATTTTGGACTCCATGAACATAAAAAAAATAAGATAAAATAACAAAAATTAAAGAATTAACCTAATCAGATCACCATTTTAGTCTTACATCAGATGAATGGGCCAGAATTCAAAATAAGATTTTAGTAGAGTTGTTCATTCAGATGACACAAACATTTAAAATTTAGTATTGGTTTGTATACCCAGAAACTGTTCTTATAAGAGGGTAGTCTGAAAAGTTCTCAGCCTCAACCATAGATGGCAACATCATCAGCACACTTTTTTTTCTAAGTTGGTACATCTGTCATAAGCATCCATGTGAAATTGCAAGTCATTCTATCAAGTGGTTTGTTTTATACAGCTGTCTGAAGCAGAAGTGTTGTCTGTATCCCTGGAAATGGATAAAATTGAGTATCGTGCAGTTATAAAATTCTTTGTAAAAGAAGTTTAATGCCAAAAGAAATTCATTCAAAGTTCATAAAAGTTTATGGGCACACTTCTCCTTCATTTTTGACAATTAAGAAACGGGCTGCTGAGTTTAAACATGGCTGTACCAACCTTGAAGATGACGTCCAAAAAGTGTAACAACAACAGAAATCATTGATCAAGTGCACATATGGTATTGGATGACTGGCGAGTCAATGTGCGTGCAATTGCTGAGACTACAGGCATTTCAAAAGAACGTGTAGGATATATTTTGCATAAAGAATTGCAAATGAAAAAGCTTTGTGCAAGATGGGTGCCACACTTTCTCACAGCAGATCAAAAACTGATTTTGAGTGTCGATTTATTACTATGGATGAGACTTGGATTCACCATTACGCACCAGAATCCAAACAGTAGTCAAAACAGTGGACAGAAGCTAGTTTCAGCGCCGAAGAAGACAAAGTCAGTTCTATCAGCAGGAAAGGTCATGGCATCAGTGTTTTGGGATGCTAAAGGCATTTTGTTTATTATTATCTTGAAAAGGGTAAAACAATAACCAGGGAATATTATTCCGATCTTTTAACCAGACTAGACGAAAAAATTCGTGAAAACAGACCAGAAGAAAAAAAAATCATCTTTCATCAGGACAATGTACTTCCCACAAAACTGTTTTGGCAATGGGAAAATTAAGGGATCTGCACTATGAATTGTTGGAACATCCACCCTATTCCCCAAATTTGGCTACCTATGACTTCTATCTCTTCCCAAAACTAAACTCTTCCTCTCTGGTCAGCGTTTTTCTTTGAATCAAGAGGTGATTGCAGCTGTATAGAGTGGTATTTTGCAGATCTTACTGAGAACCACTACAGGGACAGGATAATAGCTCTGGAATAAATGTATTAATCTAAGGGAGATTATGTTGAAAAATAAAAATAATTTTGAAATTATAAATTCGTTTTTTCATTGTTAGGCCGAGAACTTTTCAGACCATCCTCGTATATAACATGATATATGGTTAATTATTACTTTTATTATCCCAAGATCCCCATGGAGTCAAAGACTCATTGCAAGAGGTGTCATAAACACAGCTTATTATACCATGTCTTAAAATACATTCAAATTCTCTGCAGACACCATTCTCTCAGGTAATGCATTCCAATCATTCACAACTTTCCATGCAAAAAACCTGCTTCACACTTCTTGCTCACACCTTCCAGGGATGGCCTTTTGTTCTCTCCGCATCGCCCACCATTTTGTGAAAAACATCTTCAGCATTAATCCTATAACAACTCCTTCACATGGGGGGTTGATATGATAGACTTGGAAGTCTATCATATCAACCCTCTTCCTCTTATCCACTAGGTTGCAAATTGCATCTTCTTACCCTTTCTTCATATTCAACATCCCATAGATCAGAAACTATTTTGGTTAGCCTCTGGAACTTCTCAAACATCTCCTCGTCCTTTTTTTGAAAATCAGTTGACCAAATCTGTGCACAGTAGTCCATATATGATGTAGAGGACACAGAAGTCAGTGTCGTCTACATCATTCTCAGAATTTGTTATGTCCTCACAATTTTGGTAATGTGTACTCTAAATTTTAGTTCCTTATCCACCATCACAGGAGGATCTCTTATTTTATCTGCTTCCAAAATACACCACAACCAAGTGTAAATTATACATCCCATCTTTGTTTCCCCAATTTCAAAACCTTAAATATTGCAACACTAAACTGCCATCCTCACTCCTGTGCCCATTCACTTAATTTATTCAAGTCTTTGTAAAAACCACAACCTCTGCTTTACTCTTCATAGTCCTTCCCAACTTTGCATTCATCTGCAAACAACTGAATATCCCATTTTTCTTCTCCAATATCATTAACATACAGGTTAAACAGCAATGGCCCTAAAACAGACCCAATGAGGCACACCACTAGTGACTTTTCTCTTCCGTGATATTGCTCTCCCATACACAACTTGCTGATACTTATCCGATAGCCAATCTCCAATCCAATACACTGGTCTAATATCCGCTCTAGTTTGACTATCAACTTATTATGTGGTAATCTAACAAAAGTCTTAGCAAAATCTAAGTATACCACTGTGTATCCATCACCCTTGTCCAATGCAGCTGTCACCTTATTGTAATAAGTAAATAGATTACTAAAACATGACCTCTCTTTAGCAAATCTGTGCTGCCCATCAGTACCACTGTTCTCAACCCAATTCTGGATCCTGGTTCTAACTAGCCTCTCCAACCATAACACCTGACACACACATACAGGCAGCCCTCGGTTTAAGATGGTTCAATTTACGCCGATTCACAATAATGCCGGATGACTGCACGTGCTTTCTTACTGTAGTGTGGTCTGACTGAGAAACTATGCTAGCAGGCACTCTAGTGTTTGAGTGTTTAACGAGCTACGACGACGTATATGTATCAAACCTAGTTTTACTGTTGAATCTATCTAATTGTTCTATTTAAATTTTTTTACATACATACATATTTAAATCGATAAAGAATGTAATTACATACCATGTCTGGTAAAAGAAGTGGAGAAAAGTTAACAGAACTTGGTGTTAAGAAGGCACGGAAATCAATCACACTTGAAAAGAAGATGGAGGTGATTCGAAGAATGGAAGATTGGCAGACACGTGCTAATGTCTGTAGAAGTATGAACTTACCTCCATCGACTGTTAATACAGTTATGAAAAATGCAGATAGAATAAAACAGTCTGCTCAACAATCTACGGCAGTACTAAATGCAAAACATGTAAGTTATAGCAGGGGTAAACTTAATGAAAAAATGGAAAAAATATTATCATTATGGGTGGATGACTTTAATCAGAAAACCATTCCTCTGACACAGGCTGTTATAACTGAGAAAGCAAAAACAATTTTTGAGGATCTTAAAAAGATAGATGGAGGTGAAGAAGCATTTTTAAGAAGCAAAGGTGTTAGTTCATGAGATAGTCTTGAAGTAAGTGCCATATTGTCAAATTATGCGGTGAGGCAGCAAGTGCAGATGTTGCAGCCGCTGCTTTTCCTAAAAAATTTGAAGACTGTGTAGAACAAGAAAGTTATCCTCCTGATCTCATTTTTAATGTTGATGAGACTGGGCTCTAGTGGAAAAAATCGCCTTCATTTCCTGTGAAGAATGTTCTGCTCCAGGTTTTAAAGCTGCAAAAGATAGACTTATGCTTTTGTTGGGAGCAAATGTCTCGGGAACTTTGAAGCTTAAACCAATGTTGGTGTACCATTCACAGACACCACATGCCTTTAAGGGTCTAAAAGTCATGCTGCCAGTCTATTGGAAATGGAACAAGAAAGCTTGGGTTACACAAGACGTTTTTATAGATTGGTACAGAAATTATTTTTGTCCTACAGTGCTTAGCTTCTGTAAAGAAAATGATTTGCCAGCCAAGGCATTGCTTCTCTTGGATAATGCCTCCGGACATCCTCAAAACCTTGCTGAAGTAAGAACACCATTGGATGTCCAGATTGTTTACATTCCCCCAAACACAACATTGCTTTTGCAACCGATGGATCAGGGGATTATATATCTTCAAAGCCTATTACCTCCGTATTACATTTATGGAAATGGTAAGAGTCTTGGACAAGTTTCAGGAAAAGCTATTAAAGACTATTGGGAGTCATTCTATATTTTGAAGGGCATTAACAACATCAAGGCAGCTTGGAACGAAGTGTCAGCAAAGTGTTTAAAAGGAGCATGGTGAAAACTTCTTCCAGCATTTATGCACGACTTCGAGGAATTAGAGCAAGAGGAGAATGTTATTGAAGACGTTACCAAGCTTGCACGAGAGGTGGGATTGGACGATATTACAGCTGAAGATGTGACAGAAGTCTTAGAGAGCCATGATAAACTGCTTTCCAATGAAGACTTAAAAGAATTAGCCGAACAATTAAGTCAGCATCCAAATGAGGAGAAAGCAAATGAAGAAGGTCCTCTGAGAAATATAAAAACGGTTGATTTACAGCGTATCCTTGCAAGCATAGAGAACTCTGTGAAATGGACCACGATTGGGAACGGAGTGCGAACGTAAAAAATAGTGTAATAGCATCTATTCAATCTTACACTGAACTCCTTAAAGAAAAAAAAAGAAAATCTAGGCAGTTAACACTGGATACTTTGTTCAAAAAAATGCAGTTGATCCGAAACCAGGAACTTCAACATAGAAATATGTAATATCTTTTCGAAGTTTCATATTTTTTTTATATAATTTTGTTTTGTTTTCGTTATTAATAATTTTATTTTAACAAATATATATATGTATGTATTATCAAAGCTTTAAATATAATAATGTTATACATACTTCAAGTGTATATTTTTTGACTGAGCAGAACATAACTCTGTACCCCCCATTAAAATTGGGTTCGTTTTACGCCCATTTTTTCAGGAACAGAAATGAGGCGTGTATATAATATATTGGTTTGTAATTTGATGTCTCTCTTATGAAGCAGTACAATCTTCCTTTTTTTTTTCCTCCACTCCTTGGGAACTTGACCCAATGTAAGACTCACAATAAACAAATATGCCAAGGCAGATGTCAACTCCGTGGCATTCCTTTAAATATATGATATTTCATCAAGTCCCATAGCTGTATTGACATCAAGTTTGCTCATTTCTTCATATACCTCTTGTTCACTCACAGTCAGTCTCTCCTCCTCCTAATCCACTGCTCTCAAACTCTGCATGATGTCACATTCACAAGGATGAAAAACTTTTATGAACTGCTCATTAAATATCTCAACAATGTTCTCTGAAGCAGTCTGTCCTGATACTATTTTCTGCAATCAATATTAATGTAATCCTACCATGATCTTTTTTTTTTCTGTCTACATATCAAAAGAACTTAGGGTTTTTTTTTTTTTTTTGCTTCATTTGTTAACTGCTGCTCATACTCCATTTTTGCTACCCATATCAACTAAACAAACCCTTCTTGCCTGTTCTTTGCACTCCTTATGAAATTGATTATTACCATTCAGCTTATGTTGCCTCCATAATGCCCTTTTTCTCTGTACATGTTTAATCTCTTCGTTCATCCATTTTACACCTACTTTATTTAACCTTCTGATCCTTGGAATACATTTAGACTTTGCTTGATAGTTCTTAAATAGCACCCAAACAGCACTGATCTCCTTTCCACCAAACTCCTCATGCCATGCTACAGTTGCAAGCTGGCTGTCTCCTGAGCTGTTCATAATCAACAGTCATCATCAGTTTCTTGATAGCTATCCTGAAGGGGTATTCAGGTTACGACAGAACTACATGGTTAAGTTTACATTATTATTAATCGCTTATCAACAATTTTCCTCGAAATGAATCTGTTACTTGTGAGCACTCCAATATTGCCATATCTAACCTTCTGTGCTTCTAAGAGACTTCTGATTGAATCAATCCACCCAGACCTAGATCTGCCATCTTGACATCATAAACCTGTTTTGCTAACCTTTCCTCATTCATTCTGTTGACACATTCTTAAATGCTAATAATGTCAAGTTCCTTTCTAATATCTTAATTATTAACATGATTGTGCCATTGATGCCATCAGTTCACTCCCCTAATTTTTTGCAGAACCCACATATCTGTGGTTTCTAGTCTTTGATCAAGTGCTTTATTTCTAAATCAACTGAGATCCATAACTTAAAAATGATTTGAACACTGTCTGGTATACTGCTAGTTTGGTGTTTTGGCTGATTTCTCTCTTATTCCATATAAATGTGTAATACAATATATTACATCATAACAGCTTTGCTAATTCTCTTGTCTATTTCCAGATTTAACCTGTCATCTTCATGAAAAACTGTACCTAAATAGCTGAAATACTTTACTTGTTCTATGAGATGAATGCAGCTTAAGTTTTCTATTCTCCTGCCTATTTTCATAGTTTTAGTAATTTTATTGCTGATTTTCATGCCAAATTTGTTACAGCTATTAGTCAACTTAGAGAATCCTGGACATCTGTACTAGATGTGATTAGGAGTACGACATCATCTGCATAAAGCAAAGTTTGACATCTCCAATTCTAATATCAGGCCTAATGCTACTTTCTTTCAAAATGTGATCCATATAGATGATGAATAACAGTGGAGAGCATGTGCAAACTTTTGTTACCTCTGATTTTACATCAAACCATCTTCCTGTATTTCCTTCAATTCTAACTGCTGACTGACAACTTAAATATAGACTATGTATTGCTCTGTATAATGTTCCATTCACCCCATATAACTGTAGTGTTTTGAAAAGGTTTTCTGTGGGCACCAAGTCTTATATATTTTCCAGATCTATAAAATTTATGTACAGATCCTTGTCATATTACCACGATTTCTCAGCTATTTGTCTTAAAGTGAAAATCTGATCTTGACAACCGCTATTTGGCCTGGACCCAGCTGTTCTTCTCCAAGTTTCTCTTCCACAATTTTTCTCAACCTGTCTTCAAGTATGCTTGCATAAATGTTATCTAGAACACTTAGTAGAGAAATTCCTCTGCAATACGCACATTCAGCTTTATTATTGTCAACCCTTAAATCCTTTTTGTCGATTGACATGTCGTAATGCATAAGCGAGACAATAAGCATCATTTGGGTTATACGAACTTTTATACCTCCATACTTAAGCATTTCTGGTAAAATATCATCTACTGCAACTGCCTTTCCACATTACAAATTTTTGAAGGCTTTTTGTACCTGAAGTATTGATAAGTACTCCTCTTTGCCTTCCTCTTGAAAATTTTCTAGTACTGTTCTGTCACTACTTGGTTCATTTAACAGTCTTTCATAGTAATTACTCCCGACATCTAGGATATCCTTATCTTCAGATTTCATGTCACCAAGAGTACTGTTAAAGGGATCAAAGATGATACATCTTTGATCCCTTTAACAATACTCTTTCCTCTATTTTTAAACTTCTTCAATAGCCTCCCGAATATTTTGCAGCAAAGATGATACATCATTGATCCCTTTAACAATACTCTTTCCTCTTTTTATTTTGCCTGCTCCTAAACAGAAGCAGGCAAAATAGCCATAAATATAATAGTTTGTTAAGAGGCGTAACATGGGAGTTTTCCCAAAAATAATATCCACTCTTTCCTCTATTTTTAAGCTTCTTCAATAGCCTCCCAAAGATTTTGCCACCTTCCTGATGTTTATTTTCTGTACTCTAATGAAAAGTCTTCCCATGACTTTTGTTTAGCTATTTTTACACATACCTTAGCGCTCCTACATTTTTCTCTGTATTCTTTAAGGATATCTGCCGACTTATTTGCTAGGAATTTTCATACTGAAAGTTCCTAGCAATTAAGTCGGCAGATAAACTAATAACTTCTTGTTCTAATAACCTCTTTAACTTCTTGTGTCTACCATGGTGTTCTTATTTTTCTATCCTTGCAGACAACTTTACCACATATCTTCCTAGCTGAATCAATGTCTCTTTCAGAGTTTGCCATTGAAAACAAGAACCAAACTGATGGTTTGGTTCTTGTTTTCAGTTTGTTTCATTGTTTTTCTTCAATAATGTTTGTATAGTCAAATCT